>NC_046155.1:55424576-55724576 GCF_011064425.1 Rattus rattus | reverse complement strand
ATCTCTCAAGGCCTTGAGTCTATCTTTACTGAATATCTGCTCATTCTGTAAGTTACCAAAGTGATGTTAAATTTTCTAAAAATTTGCAAGTTGGTATATTTCTTCTTTTATTAATAGTTTTATAAATTCTGATATATTTTGAAACTGTATTATTGAGGCCCGTACATTTAGGGATACTATATTTCTCTGTTAAATTGATTCTTTTTATCATTCTGGTTTTTTATCTCTTGTAACAAGTTTTGCACTGAATTCTATTTTACCTGACATTGATAAAACTATACTTTCTTTTGAGTGTTGTTTATATGGAATGTGTTTTTCTGTGCCCTTCTTTGAAAATGCATGTGTATTTATCCACACAAATGTTGTATAACCATATATAATAAGGATTGTATATGGGATCTTAAATGTTGAATTCATAGAAACGAGTGTCAGACTGTCTTCTGGATGTTGGTTGATTGGAAAAGTTGATGAAATCATACAGATTCACAATAACTTCTAGAGGCCTAATATATAGATGGTGAATGCAATTAATAATTTTTATTATTATACACGCTAAGATAATGGAATATAAGTCTCTCTGCCATACACACACATGCACAAACATGCAAACATGCTACGTAACCCTGTAATGTATGTTAAGCCATCATTCATTATGTTAATTAGCTTGGTTGTCATAATTACTATCTAAATTATATATCTAAAAACATAGCTTTTATACCTCAAACAGGGGCAAAGAGTCATTTATAAGGAGGTCTGTGTATCTTAAACCAATGTCATTCAAAGACGAATAGTATTTATTTGTATACATTTATCCTTACTCTTATAAACTTATAAGAATACTAAAAATTCTGATAAACAAATAATAGGTTTTGTGTGCTTACCTTTTACCTATTTAAAAAGTGTGTGTGTGTGTGTGTGTGTATGTGTGTGTGTATGTGCATGTGCTCACATGCATGTTTGCAAATGAGATGCTCACGGAATCAGAAAAGGGCATTGGATCCCCGGAACTAGTGCTACAGTTAGTTATGAGCCATCTAATGTGAGTTCAGGGATCTGAACTCCAGTCCTCTGGAAGAACCGAAAGCACTCTTAATCACTGAACCATTTCCAGCCCCCAGAATCTTTTATTTTAATGGTGGTTTCCATCCCAATGTTATCTGATAGATTTCTGCAATTATAGAAATATCTTATATTGGTGCTGTCTGATTCGGATGCCAAATGTGACTTTTGAACAATTGAAGTCTAGTAGTATCAAAGAATTATGTTTATAAATTTTGTTTAATTAAATTACATTTGAATAGTGACATTTAAATAATGTGATGCAGCTTAGTTGATAAACTACATGTCTGTGTGCCTGAAAAACACTGTTTCCAATCTCCGGCAGCAAACCAAAACATCAAATTTCTTCTTGACTGGCTCATAAACATCTAGTGATAAGTTTGCACATCTGACCTATCAGAGTAAACATTAAGTGACTCTTGTAACCCCACAAAATATGACTTTATGGCAACATCAGCATCTATTAGCCTCTTCCTCCCTTTTGTATTAGTGACATTAAGCATTTTACTTTCCATATATTTAAAATTGTAACACATACCATTGTTTCCACCATTTCAAACACTTCACATTCGCTTCTATTCTCCCGATAAACTGTTTGTTCCTACATTTCTGTGCTTTCTGTTTGGCCCATCCGTTTCTAGAACCTCCTCTCGTCCTACCTACAGAGCAAATCTGCTGTCTTTCCTATTCCCTCTGCTTCTGTTTCTCTTAAAACACTTTTATTGTGTCTGCATTTGTGAAAGTATTTGGCTGTTATTCAAACATATATTCTAAATAGCTTATTGATTCATTTTTTTTCTTTCTTTTCTTTTCATTTGTTTATTTTTGAGACAGGGTTTCTCTGTAGCGCTGAGTGAATTCTCTCTGTAAACCAGGCTGGCCTCCAACTCAGAGATCCACCTGCCTCTGCCTCCCAAAATGCTGGAATTAAAGGCATAGACTACCACCACCCAGCTTATTGGTTCATTTTTACTAACGTCCTTTCTCTTGATTTCTAGTTAATATCCTGTCCTCCCACATATTTCATAAATTTTTTTTGAAAATGGTTAAGACATTTTGTTTAGACAGTGCAAAAGATCACCTTATTCTGTTGAGAATTAGTTCTGGAACACTTCCAGGGCTCATGCACTTCGATTCTGCTCTTTCCTGGAAAATGATCCTCCTGAAGCCATACTAGAAATAGAAACCACTTATCAAACCTCTCCCAACTTGAGGGGAAATGAATTTCAGTTTCTCTCTTCTCAGCATTTGTAATCTTCAGATGTCTGCTCAGAAATTTAGAAACCCAACTACTGACACCTGATGGGTTCCTTGGCATCTGCTCTCTGTGGAAATCTCGGGATGTAGTCAGTGACTTGATAACCTCTGTTCATTGTGCCCAAATTTTCACTCTGACCTCTTCCAGCACGATTAAGCCTCCTTCTCAGCTGATACCCAGTGCTCTGTTAAACTGGGAAACGTCCCAAGGAAAGAAGCTGAAATAAATGAATAAAAAGGGACTTTAACATCAAGAGCTTACATTTCTCCAAGGACCATTTCTCCTGTTTTGTTGATTTGATAGCTGTCCAGTGCCTTCAAATTCACACATGCATGTGCAACACACACACACACACACACACACACACACAGAGAGAGAGAGAGAGAGAGAGAGAGAGAGAGAGAGAGAGAGAGACTTTATATCTATATAGTCTCATGTAGCTGAATCTGGCCTTAAACTTGATATATAGCCAAGGATGACCTTGAAGTCCACCTGCTGAGGACTGTGATTCTGGGAGTGTATTATCACATTTAGTCTAGGCATGGTGAGTATAAAGCCCAGGGCCTCATGCATGCTAGGCAAGCACTCTACCAACTAAGCTAAAGCCCTAAATCCAAAATAACTTTTCTTCTAGACTTTCTAATTTCCAGCTATTCTGCTGTCTGTGCTACTTCAGCTGGGACTAAAACCCTCATCTTCTGTTAACTCTGTTGCCATATCGGTGAGTTCTGCCTTTAAACAAAATCTATGTGAGAGCTTCATACGTATAGTCAGTGGCAAGATAAGTCTGGCTTGCTTTCTGTTGCTGTGAAAAACCACCAGGCAAAGCCACTTAGGGGTGTAAGAATTTATCTGGCTTACGGGTTACATACAGTTCATCATTGAGGGAAGTTACGATAGGAACCCAAGGCAGGAACCTGGAGGCAAGAACTGAAGTAGAAGCCTGGGAGCTTTTTTCTCCTGCTTGCTCAGCTACCTTTCTTAACAGCCCAGGTCCACTTTCCCAGGGATGACATCAACCATGGTGGGCTGCAGGCCATCATCAATCAAGAAAATGCCCCCCACAGACACAAGTACAGGCCAGTTTGATGGATGAAAATTCCCAACTAAGACTCCTTTGTGGTGGGTCTGTGTTTGTGTCAAGTTGAAAAAAACCTGACTGTGACAACCGCCAAGGTTCTTCCTTGTTTACTAGCTGTGTGGCCACAAGCACATGATTTCACTTCTCCCCAAGCAAAGTTCCTACTTTGCATTTTTGTGAGAGGTTGTTATAAGGGTTATCATAACATACAGGAAGCAGGACCCACATTATCCAGTATGCACCAAACAGCGCTGTGGGTTTGGGGGACAGGGACATTTTCTCCATTTCTCTAATTCACTTTGGTTCCCATCTCATGTCGAACACACAGTTGCATAAATAAATGCATCCTATTTGACTTGTATTTTCTCCACCAAAAATTTATTCATGGAATGCTAAGCTCACAAGTTCAAAGCCTGCCTAGGCTACAGACAGAATTTAAAGCCAGACTGAGCAAACCAGTGAAACCTTATCTCAAAATAGAAAGTAGAAAAGAGGTTGTAGGTGTAGCACAGTAGTAGGATGCTTGCCTCACACACTTGAGAACCTGAACTCAAACTCCAGGACTTAAGAAGTGAGGTTCAGCAGACCTAACCCCGAGCTATCATTGGTCTACAACAGCACAGGGAGACCTAAAACGGTAATAAGAAGCACTGGGCTGGACAGAGATTTTAATCTCAAATGAAAAGATAAATGGAGATGGAATCCTATGTCGATGTGCACGTGGAAACTGGCAGGTCAGATAGTTGATACAAAATCAGAATTGCTGCCTTCGATTCTTGATGTGAATTACAAAATGATCTTCTGTAATAGTGAAAATATCCGTAAAGATGCCTGATGCAGCCACTCGGTGGCATGGTTTAAAAAAATAAATTTGCTCTACAGAACGTGTAAGTGGATTCACTGAGAGAGAATCATGGGTAACTTTGTGTCGGCGTTGCTGATCCTGTTAATAAAACATCACAAAAATGTTCTAGGGGCAAAGATGTGGTTTCTGATTTCAATCTTGACAGATGGGGCAAAGTTCTCTGCAACACACACACACACACACACACACACACACACACTAAGAAAAGTAGGAAGACAGTGTTAACAATGTCAGAAAACCAGACGAGAACACAATAGAATAAGCAGGGAAGAATAAAGAAAGACTGAAACCAGAACTGAAAGCCAGGAATGAGCACAGCAGACTGAGAAGATGGCTCCGTTTATGCTGCCCTATAAGCATGAAGATCTGGGCTCAGTCCCCCAGCATCCACTGGGATAAAAAGTTGGTATATTTATAATTCCAGCTCTAAGATAGTGCAAGCATGCAGATCCTTGGGCTCTCTGATCAGCCAGCCTCGCTAATCAGCGAGTTCATGTCCAGTGTAGACTCTCAAAACTCAAGGTGAAAAGCATCCAGAGGAATGCCACTCAAGGTTGACCCCTGGCCCCTACCTGCACATGCACACACATGCATGCATACAGACATACACACCCAGAGACATGCAAACTGCATGTGCACACAGACACACACATGGGCGTGGGTGGTAGCTAGACGTAGTGGTGCATAATCCTGGCACTTTGGAAACTGAAGCAGAGGATTGTGTGAATTTGGGGATATCTTGAGCTACATAATATGGTGTCTAATTTCTTTTCTTTTTTTTTTTAATTAAAGGAAAAGTGTGGCCATTTTATAGCACAGCTGTGAGTTTTCTAGCATCCACTCCTAAGAGACAGGTCTGTGCCCCTCTCCCTGAATGTGGTTGGATTTGTATCTTCTTCCCAATTAATTGTGGTGATAAAAATAAACAAACACGAGAGCTCTAAACCAGGTCTTTGAAGACTGTGCTGCCCTCTACCTTTCTGGACTGTTGCCACCTGGCAAAGCCCAGGACCGGCTTTATTGCACAGACTTGGCCTGACATCTGGTGGAGAAGCATGAAGTGGCATATTTATTTCAACTGTCGAAAAAGTGTGGCTGGAGCCCTGCATAGGCAGCCTTCATTGAAGAAAGGAAGGCATCCAGAATCAGCCTAGAAGCCTCTGTGAAGCAATGGATTCCTGTTGATAAACTGGTATGAGCCCACACAGATCCAGCCAGGAGTTTCACTTCTACCAACTCACTGAAGCCTGAACACCCATGAAATAGGAGAGCCTGTATTCTCATGGTGAAAAGACCTGTGTGGAGGTCCTATCAGTCCTCCAAGACCCAGATACCAAATGTGAGAGACTGGCATAACCAGGACCATCTGGCTGCAAACTGTGCTGTTAGCCACATCCACTATCGCATCTGCTGTCTAACTGTGGAGTGAAGGTGTCCTCATGGGGACCAGTACTCCAATCTGCTTAGCTAAAAAGAAGGATGAGCAGGGACCTGCATTCTGAGGTGAAGAAGAGGGCGAGACCATCAGGCCTGATCCAGCTCTAGGGTATGTATCAGGGGCAGGAATTAAAGATACACTTGTCCTCTAGGGAAGGGTTCAGGAGTCTGTTTGAGCAGTGCTTCCTTGGGGTAATTGGGGAGATAGTAGCTCTATTCTTTCCTTTGCAGGGATAGTGGGTCTGGTTTCAAGAACGTGATGGTTTGGTGAATCTCTGTTCCTTGGTGCTCTCTGTGCATTAAAGAACGAAACCTAGGAAGTGGGTCTGAGGTCCTTCAGAGCCTGGTATCTGTAACCAGGGTGGAGGATGTGTCTCACTCAAGTCATCCTCAAGATGTGACAAGGCACCCTGGGAACCTTCTATGGGTAGTTTCTCTGCCACGTCCTCCAAACCTGATCTCTGTGTTCTCCTATGCAGTCAGCCATCTCCTCATCTTTCTCAGCCAAAGGTACCAGCAGTCTCCAGGTACCACACCAAACACAGGCATCTCCCTGCGTTTCTTCTTCTAACCTACATCTGCTCCAAGCCCCATCTCTGCTCCCACTATAGCACAAATCCTAAAAGCCACCTCCATTGCTACACTGGGACACAAGCAGGAGCTCTACTCTCTCTCTTTTTCGTGCCTTCATACCCATGGCTCAGCAATCCTTTTCAAAAGGAAATTAGTGCAAAATTCTCCCCATCAACCAAAGCAGCTGAAATAAAAGCATAATGTTTCATTAGAATATTCTGTGTAGAGAGAGATAGGGAGCCTTTTTGTCCAATTCAGGGTTCTGTCCCCAGAGCCAGGAATAGTGTCTAGCGCTAGTTCATGTGTAGTTGCTTACATAATTATCTCTTTATGATGATCCATGCCATTCCCTGTTGCATATCAAGTAATGAAACAGCTGGCCAAGTGTGACACAAAGAGACTACAGCATCCCTGAGCACAGTGGCCCATGGTGAATAGGATGACAGCAGGCATGTTTCTATCCAACCCAAGAGAAAGGCCAGCCCCTCAGGGCTACTAGATCAGATTCCTCCCAGCCAGGGGAGAATGGAACAGAGCTTCTGTTGACAGGCTGGGGCCTGAAGAGATCCCAAATGCAATGTCACCCACAGTACCTTGGTTTTGTGGGTTTCCCAGGGCTCTGGAGAAGCTGAGCTGTCTCTGCCAGGCCAACTTGATGTCCCACGTCCAATATACAGAAGATGATGCACCAGGAAGTACATCCATTCCCAGGAGGGGACAGGATTCTTTTTATTGCTGTGTGTCCTCAGATTTAATGCCTTGCAGAGTCACATGTGCACAAAAAAACATTTCACCAATGTTAGTTAGAAGTTAGCTTTTAAAGAAACACCAGAACTTGATGGCAACATAGTAAGACATATTTTCACTGAAGGCTGTATGTAACAATGGGGAAAAGAGACCTCAGTGTAGAACTGGACTCGATTTCACATGCAGCTTGGGTCAACAGAGATGAGAGTCAAGAAGCAATCTGGGTGGGAAAGAGGCAAAGGAACCTCAGAGGCAGTGGATTCCCAGGTTCTAAACTATTGTGATTTTTGGTGAGGGCAAGCATAGGTAAGCAACATCCCTGAGGGACAGCAGTGGGAAGAACCTGACAGAGGCCAAGAATGAGTAGATCAGAGAGGGATCTGACTAGGCTAGTTCAGTTAGAATCTTGCTAGGAGATACACCGGTGGGCTCTAAGGAAGGTTAGAAGCCTATCTGATATCTGGACTGTTGATGTAAATATTAAAAATAACCACAAACCCTTGCTAGCCAGCATTGTCAAGCCACATGGCATTAGCAGGGTATTTTCATCTCAGTGATGGCCGGTTCTAGAGCACCACACCACACTACCTCTAGCTACTCTCTGGTCCTCCTGTGGTTATAGTCACAACTCCCAGTTACCTGTTAAAATCAAAACTCCAGAAGCTTGTAACTTAACAATCAGATCTATCTCAGTAATTTGTCTCAGTAAATTTACACTCCACAAAACATCCACAGAATAAACTCAGAGCCAATTGATGGGATATAATTTGCCCACCTAGACAAAACAAACTGTCCTATAATAGTCCATCCCTTATATGATATTCATAGCTACCTGTGGCTAATTAAAGCACATGGAGAATGATCCTCCTCATCATCCTCCATCTTGCCTCCCCATTTTCCAAAACTCTGTTCCTGCCTTACTTTGTACTGCCTAATCACAGGCCTTGTCTTATCTTATGCCTGCCCTCCTTTAATTTCAACCACATTGGCCAAGCAAAGACTTATTGGCATTGTCAAAGAAAAGTATTGATCCTAAAATCCTAGATAGGAAAATAGATTGTAGGCCTCCTGCAGAGAAAAAAGATAGATAGATAGATAGATAGATAGATAGATAGATAGATAGATAGAATAGAGATGTGCCAGATAATAATTTTAGCACTGGGAATATGTTCATAGAAAGAAACAGAGTACACGCTAGAAGAAAACATTACTCACCATGTAAGTATTCTGTACCTACTTTGGGCTGGTCTTCTAAGGTCAGGGAAGTAAAATATATCTCTCTCCAAAATACCTATAATGTACTTGTTTTAGATAGATAATAGTTGAGTGGATGAGTAGATGATTGATAGATAGATAGATAGATAGATAGATAGATAGATAGATAGATGATAGATAGTTGATAGATGAGACTGATATATATAAGGAGTTGGCTAGAAATGTAGATATAAATTTATGTGTGTATGTATGCTCATGAATAAATGCATGTGTGTTCATGTACATGTAGAACCCAGAAGTCTGTTGAAAGTACCTTTCTTTGAACACCATCCACCTTTTATGGAAACCTCAGAGTTTCCTCTCTGAGGTCATGGTCCCTAATTGACCTAGAACTCACCAAGTAGGCTAGGCTGATTAGCTGATAAGACCCATGGGACTTTTCCACTAATGTTTCTGCAATTTTGAGGAGTTTACATCATCATGCTTAGCTTTTTTTTTTTTTTTTTTTTTTTTTCAGAGCTGGGGACCAAAACCAGGACCTTGTGCTTGCTGGCAAGCGCTCTACCACTGAGCTAAATCCCCAACCCCACTTTTTATCTTTATTAACTTGAGTATTTCTTTTTTTTTTATGGTGACCTCCATATCTTTTTTTTTTTCTTTATTAATTTGAGTATTTCTTATTTACATTTCAATTGTCATTCCCTTACCTGGTTACCGGGCCAACATCCCCCTGACCCCTCCCTCTCCCCCTCTATATGGGTGTTCCCCTTCCCATCCTCCCCCCATTACCGTCTGCCCCCCAACAATCACGTTCACTGGGGGTTCAGTCTTGGCAGGACCAATGGCTTCCCCTTCCACTGGTGCTCTTACTAGGCTATTCATTGCTACCTATGAGGTTGGAGCCCAGGGTCAGTCCAGACAATCAAATTCACATCCTTGGACTTATAAGGTGTAGTGGTTTGAATATGTTCAACCCAGGGAGTGTCACTATTTGGAGATGTAGCCTTAGAGTAGATGTGTCACTGCTGGTGTGGGCTTTAAGACCCTCATCCTAGCTGCCTGGAAGTCAGTCTTCTCCTAGAGTTCTTCAGGTATAATATAGACCTCTCAGCTCCTCCTACACCATCATGCCTGTTTGGATGCTGCCATATTCCTGTCTTGATGATAATGGACTGAACTTCCGAACCTGTAAGCCAGCCCCAATTAAATGTTGTCCTTATAAGAGTTGCATTGGTCATGGTGTCTGTTCACAGCAGTAAAACCCTAACTAAGACAGAAATTGTACCAGGGACTGGGGCACTACTGTGATAGGCCTGACCATGCTTTTGTTTGGAAAAATGTGGATCTTGGGACTTTGGATTTGGTAAGCAGTGGAATCCTTTAAGTGGGGTTTAATGGGCTATCCTAGTAAGAATATAAAAGACTTTGTTGCTGAGAGTGATTTGAACTGTGGAGACCTGGTTCAAGAGGTTCCAGTGGAGAAGAATTTCAGTATGTAGCATAGAAACTGTTTTTGTGGTATTTGGATAAAGAATGTGGCTGCTTTTGGCCATTGTCTGAAGAGTCTGCCTGACGCTAAGGTGAAGAGATTTAGATTAATTGCTTTGAAAAAGGAAGTCTCAAGACAGCCTAGTATAAATTCTTTTGTGTGGTTACTAAAGTTCACTCTTATGAAGAGCATTTGAATGGAAAGGGCAAACTGAGAAAGGAAAAATATAAAATATGTGGTTCAAATATTAAACAGGCACCAGAAAGTAGAATGGAGCTGAATTGTATGTTCTAGGAACTAAGGAAGTGGGACTTTGGGGCAAGATCCCATCCAGGCATGTTGGTACACACCTTTAATCCCCGAAGACAAAGCAAAAACAGATCTCAAGAGAGTTCAAGGCCAGCCTGAGACAGAGCAAGTTCTAGGTGAAGAAAAGTTTAAATCCAGGAGTGGTGGTACACACCTTTAATCCCAAGTGACAGAACCATGAAGATCTCTGAGTTCAAAGTTAATCTACAGAACAAGTTCCAGGACAGCCAAATGTAGGTAGTGGGGGAGTTGGAAAACAGAAAGCTGGTAATAGCACGGGGGGCGGGGGGACATGTTCCAGCTCCAGCAAGCAGTAGAACTCGGCAGCTTCAGCCACATGGCTCTGGCTTTAAAGCCCAGAATAGAAGTGACTACTGGGACAATTGATGCTGGTTAGCAGGAGCTAAGAAATTGTGGTGGTTAAGAAAGACCAGCATCACTGACATGAAATCTTCTGGGAAGTGTTTTCTGAGAGCACAAAAAGCTGTGTTCCAAAGATGGCCAAGATTGTAGCTCACGCTGCAGCTGGACTTTGTAACATGTAAGACTCACCCAGGTAGTACTGGTTTTAAAGACATGAAGAGGTCATGAAGAGCAGTTGAGGCTTGGCACTGTGAGAGGCCATTTATGGCCATTGGTGAAGGCGCAGCCTCAATTGCAGTTGAGGTCCCAGGACTGAAGGGGCCATGCAAAGAAGTTGGCACCATGAAGAGAGCCTATGAGATGCTACTGGTGAAGCTGAGTTGCAGCAGAAGGCCCCAGCGCTTTGGAGATGCCATTACCACAGGCTGATCAGTAAGAAAAGCAGCAGCAGTTAAGTGGAGTTAACCAGAGCCTAGAGCCTCTTCTCCGTAGAGCTGGAGAAGTGACTCAAGCCCTTTGAGGGATCCTAGACAATAGAACAAGAAGCTGTGAAACAGAAATTGACTTGGAGACCCCAAGATATCAAAGATGTCAGAGCCATGGGCTATCTGCTGAGGAAAGCTGCTAACAGGGAGTGGGACTGGCCCAGGAGAAAGCAGTTGGTTGCAGTCAACACAGATGAAAAAGGAGTTGGAGATCTGAAGACCGCTTTGACATCAGCCTTGGAGATGCAGAGTTTGGAGTTTGCCCATTGGTTTCCTGTCTTGCTTTTAGGATTACAGTTCATTAATTAGATGAATCTCAGAAGAGACTTTGAACTTTGGACTTACAACACCATTGAGACTGTTACAGACTTTGGAGGCTTTTAAAGTTAGACCAAATGTTTTATCACTGTGCTATGATTAGTTATGGCCACCACAGACGCATGTGTTTGAACAAGTCTATGGAGGCTGGAGAGTGGAATGTAGTGTTTTGCATATTTGTGGCCCAAGGAGTGGCACTATTTGGAGGTGTAGCCTTGGAGTGGGTGTGACACTGTAGGTGTGGGCTTTAAGACCCTCATCCTAGCTGCCTGGAGGTCAGTCTTCTCCTAGCAGCCTTCAGATGAAGATGGAGAACTCTCAGCTTCTCCTGTACCTGGATGTTGCCATGCTCCCACCTTGATGATAATGGACTGAACCTCTGAACCTGTAAGGCAGCCCCAATTAAATGTTGTCCTTATGAGAGTTGCCTTGGCCACGGTGTTTGTTCATAGCAGTAAAACCCAAACTAAAACATAAGGCAAGCACTGATCCTTCTCACAAGCCCCCACACTCGCTAAACTCTGTAACTAAGTCCACTCCAATCTGCTGCATCCCCATGTGGGCTGGGGGCTCTTCATCACAGGCAATGTGTCATTTCTGTGTCCACCACCCAGAGACCATTACTCTCCAGTGCTAATTCACAACTCATTCCTGTAACGTCCTCACCACTGAGAGGGAAAGAGTGGTCACTCACCGACAAGCAGAGTGATAACCGAAAGACTTCTCTGGAGACAATTTCATCCTAGAAAAATACTTCTGTCTGTCGCTTGATGGCGATCAAAGCTCACCCCGTTTGGAAGCTGGTCCTGCCCAGATTCCTTTAAGTCTTAAGGGTTTGGATTTTGCTTTATAATATCTGGAGGGGAAACAGCCCCCTCATTCCCCACCATCTCCATCTAGTTTTTCTTCAGTTCATATTCTTGCCTAGGTGAACGAACTACCAAATGGATCCTGAGAGCCACCAGGGCACCAGACTTCGTGAACTTGGAGATGACTGTTGAGGCAAATTGGTCTAATGAATCCCCAGGAGTTTGAGTCTGTGTTGTGCTCTTCCTCCACCTACAGGCCAACCTGAAAATTGCAGCATCACCAGCCTGAGCCATGGAGATCTGATCTGAATCTATTCCACACTGGAATTATCGTGCTAACAGTCCACTGACCCATCTCCCCATCTGTATAGCCTTTTAATGGTGGGTTAAAGCACCTGTCCCACAAGCATAAGGACAGAAGAGTAAGAAATGGAGAAGATCTGATCCCCAGAATCCAATAAAGATCAATAGGCATGGCAGTTCACAGTGCCCAGGGTTGAAGGGAGGACCTGGGGGTGGGGGGCTATCTCAGTATACAAGTGGAGACAACCAAGGAAGATGCCAAACATCAACAACTGATTTATATATGCACCACCCATTCGTGTGTACTCATGTACAGCCACACGTATGCATGTGCCCACACACAATCCACACATATACATACATACATACACACATTATTACTGACATGCATACATACACATACATACATACATACATACATACATACATACATACATACATACATACATACATACATACATACATACATACTGTTTTTTAAATACCTGTATACCTAAGCTGGAGTAAACAGCTTGAAGACAGGATAAAGCAGAGTGAGAGAGAGACAGATGTTAAATCTATGTCATCCACTAGACTCTCCCCTGAAGAAAGCCAATGGGCCCTAATTTCTCTAAAAAAAAAAATAGTCATTAGAGCATTGGAGACAAGTCCTTGCTGGCTTGGCTTGATTTTATAAGCCAAAGGCAGGATAGGCCATTGTTTGGACTCTGGGGGTCAACCGCTTGCACTGGAGTCTGCAAGTCCTGATAACAGAATCAAAATCCAAAGACAGCCTCAGAGAATCCAGCATCTGAGACCTGGATCTGAAGACTAGGTAGTCAGTCAGGTCCATACCCCAGCACTGAGAAGGAGATGGTAGCCACTATTCCCTGGGGTGTGGCCAGACCTGACTCAAGGGTCTCATGTGTATCCATTTCATCTGAACCATGGTCCTGTGCAGCAAGTGTGCCCATCGGCCCGTGGAAAGGTGACTACACAGTAGTGACTACACAGTAGCTGGGCTGGGAATATAGTCCAGTAGGTATATAGCTCAGTGCTTGCCTGGCATGAGCAAGGTAAGAGAAGGCTAGAAGGCTAATGTACAATTCAGTTAGAGTACTTTCCTAGTGTGCATAAGGCCCTGAGTTCAATGCACAGTAACACTGGGGTGAGGAGTGGGGGTATGAACTTCCTACTCAAGGCAGGACCTGAGTCCATGCTGCTAACACTGACTGCTGCCTCCAGGTGTCTCCATCCTCCAGCCAAGACCAGCCCTAACCCTGGTGGCAGATGAGCTGCATCTGTGGTCCTGTGGGCTTCCTGTGGAAAGTGGAAGCCACTGGCACGTGGAGTGCGGCTTTGGCATCAGACCCACATCCAGATCCTGGATATTGTCACTTGGCATCTGGTTATTTAACCCCCTAAACACTAGTTTCTCTGTTAAGTTGGATTTTTTTTTAATGCCCTCTTTATACAACTGTGATAAAGATGCCAAGAGATGATACATGTGTTTGTGTGTATGCATCTTGAGCATGTGGATGTGTGTAGTTGTAAGCAAGCATTCTGAGGCTAGAGACTAATGCCTTGTGTCTTTATCTTTTTTTCTCATTTTTTGATACCAGTGTCTTGCTGAACCTAGCACTTGTTGAGCCAGGGTATCTGGCCAGCAAGCCCAAGAATCCTCTTGTCTCCTCTTCCCCAGCTCAGGGGCTGCAGACACACGTCACTGCACCCAGCTTTATAGATGGGTGCTGGAGATTTGAACTCAGGTCCTCGTGTTTGCTCTGCAAGTCTCTTATCCACTGAGCCACCTTCTGAATTCATTCTCTCTCTCTCTCTCTCTCTCTCTCTCTCTCTCTCACACACACACACACACACACACACACACAGACACAGAGGGGGGGATATGAATGGAAAGATTAACAGGCTCTGGGATCATAAGAAGAATGGGACCCAGCCATGGAAAGACAAAGGCCCTACAAATGAGTGGTGCTCAACCCAGGATCATTAGAGCCCATAAATTCTCATACCTGGGCCCCATTTTCAAACCAATTAAACCAGTATCCTTGACAGTGAAAGCCAAACATTGGCCCACTCCAAAAGGAACCCAAGTGACTAATGTTCAGCCAGAATGAGCCATTCCTGGGCATGTGAGTGTTTGGTCTGGCAGGGAGCGAGGGATGGCCCCTCACCAGCTTTCTCCTCCATTTCTCTAGAAGCAAAATCAAAGCTCAGGCCTCACTATGACAGTTGAAATCTCCACAAGGTTTGGACAGGTCTGTTTGCAACCTCGGTGTTGCAATTAGCAGCTTCTTCTGGCTTAGGTAGTGTGGTGACAGACGGACGAAATGCATACGCCATGAGATTAAATAACAAGAAGATGTTATGCCAACAAAATTAACTTGTCCAGCCCTGTTCCTTAGCAACTGCACTATTACCGCAGGTTTCCTTCCGAGGCCTCTGGTCCTTCACACCACTCCCTTTCATTAAGATGTGAGCGGGTTATTTATAACTTTAATGAAAAGGGAAGAAAGGGAAGGAATGTGGGGAAAGAAACTGCTAACCGTCCTTCAGACTGCACCAGTCCTGCCCCCAGACAAAAAGAATCAAGTCCACAACTTTTAAATCAGAGTGCTGACTTTCCTGCATGCTCAACTCCTCCAGCCCCCTCCTTGGGCCTTTTTGGTAGAAAGTGTGCCTTTGCCAATTCAATCTGAGGCTGCCTGGGAAACCATTGTTCAGGAGTCAGGACTGAACTCTGAAGTACAGAACATGCTGTTCTCTAGGGAAAATCATTTTTTTTTATGCAGCAGCCACAGCCACAGAGAAGGTAATTGGGATGCTTGTGGGACCATCCCTTCTTACACTGTCAAGTGGAAATGCTAAAGAGGGTGCTCTTTATATACAGGTTTTGGCGTAATGGGAAACAGCAGAGGCTGGAGCTCCCTGAGGCACCACACCTGGCCAATTCAGGGTCCCTGGCCCTGGATAGCACTAATCCCCGAAACCCAAGGACTAAACAGAGATGTGGCTTCCTGTGGTCTTTGGATGGAATCCAGCTACACACTAGTCCTTGCCTGGTCATATTTGTTATTGATGGGATTTTGGACTCTGATAATTTTTAAAGCCTCTTAAGAAATAATATTTGGTTCTGTCTTTTTAGACCCAAGCTTAAGAATATGTCCAAATTTATCCTTAATACTGAGGATCCTGTGGTGGTTTGAATAGATTTGGGACCTATAGATTCATGTGTTTAAATGCTTGGCCCTAGTGAGCGGCATTATTAGGAGGTGTGGCCTTATTGCAGGAGGTGTGGTCTTCTTAGAGGATATGTGTCTCTGTATCTCCTGTGCTCAGGCACCACCCAAATATGGAAGATAGTCTCGTCCTGTCTGCCTTTGGATCACAATGTAGAACTCTTGGCTCCTCCAGCACCATGTTTGCCTGGATGCTCCTATGCTTTGCATCATGATGGTAATGGACTGAACCTCTGAAACTGAAAGCCAGCCCCAGTTAAATGTTTTTCTTTATAAGAATTACCTGGTCATACAATCTCTTCACAGCAATGAAACCCTAAGACAGACCTTAACCAGGATTAAGGGCTCTGTGGTTCTGCTAACTGATGTTTTGTAGTAATTCCCCCTGCATTGAACATTCCCTCCCAACTTTGAGAGAAACTCATACGACTCAAGAAATAAGTAAGCCTCACAAGTCCTAGAAATGCTGAAACATAAAATCTGTAAGGCCCCTCCTCATGCTTTCAGAAGCAGCAAACAATTGCTGGAGAGAGGAGACTCTTAGACCCCTTTGCCTGCAAGTGATGCAAAGGTCTCCAGGGATACAGCTCTTATAAGTTGTCATCCAGGCTGGGCCACCCCGATCCTCTAATTAACCCTGGTAAACTCTCGAATTCACCAAGTTGTGTGTTGGTAAAATTTTTTGGCCTGTTGCTGATTATCTGTCTGGGGAGAGACAGAGATTTGTTTTCCAGATCTCCCCAGGAAAAGTCACACAACAACTGGGATCAGGAAATATTTTATTTTTATTAAGGACCTGCCTAAAACTATAATTTGGCATTTATCTCAATTATGAATGCAGAATTATTAGATAAACCAGTGGCTTTATCACCCATGAAGGTAAGGTTTCAGCTAAAATTGAGGCTCCAGGATGCTAGAGTTCCCAAGAACCTTTCTACAAATCAAAGCTGCAAGGACCCAAATCAGAGTGGAGGTGGCCCAAGAAAGCAAGGATGCTGGAGAGAATTTGTCAAGGCTGTTGCAGTTTAGATGATGCAACTGGACTTTTAAGCACCATCAAAACTATTAAGACGGGAAAAATCCCTAAGATTGGGCTAAATGCATTTTATATCACGATATGGTCAAGGGTAGAATGTTATAGTTTATAAATGTAGCTTAGGGCTTCTACTGCTGTGGCAAAACACCATGTCCAAAAAGCAAGTTGAGAAGGAAAGGGTTTATTTGGCTTATACTTCTGCATTGCAGTCCATCACTAAAGGAAGTCAAAACAGGAACTCAAAGGGGCAGGAACTTGGAGCCAGAAACTGATACAGAGGCAATGAAGAGGTTGGGTTTAATGGTTTGTTTATCACGACTTGTTTATCCTGTTTTCTTATAGAACCCAAGACCAACAGACCAGGGATGGCACCACCCACAATGAGCTGGACCCTCTCCCTACACCACTGCTTGCAGCTCAATCTAATGGAGGCATTATCTTAATTGAAATTCCCTCCTCTCACATGACTTAGCTTGTGTAATGTTGAACAAGAACTATCTGGAACAAAATGAAATATCCTCCATAGGCTCATAAATTTGAAATTTGGTCTGCTTTCAGTGGCATGGTCTTTGAAAATTATAGAATCTTTGGGACATGGATCCTAGCTAGTAAACGTAGCTATTTGTCAACTATTAAAGGTCATACATGGCCTCCCACTTCTGGTACAAGTTTAGTTTTCTGCCCCCTGACCCACCAAGATGTAAGGAGTCACATACTCCAGGTGCCTTGAACTCTACCAAACCTTCACTTCCATGATTGATTGCATCCTCTAAAACCATGCTTCAAAATAAAACATTCCTTCTTTAACTTGTATCTGTAAGACACTTTGTTACCACAAGAAGAAAGGAAATTAATATAATTCCTAATCTCACTACAAGAGTTCCACTTTCACAAATTCATATGAACCCAATTAATTTACAAGATTTACCTAAATGCCATTACATTGGGAGTTAAGATGTCCACATAAGGGTTTGAGAAAGGACACAAACATTCAGCCCAGAATGAAATAATTTTTTATAAGATCACTTCAAACTATAATACTGTCTTGTTGAAAGTAGGGTAGAAAAAGACATTATACAGATATCAAAGGAGAGTAGAAATGGCTAAATTAACTCAGATAAAATAGATTTCAAAGGAAGGACAATTACCAGAAACAGAGTGGTATTACAAGTTGATAAAATGGTCATTCCTCTTAAAATACTTAGCTATCCTCAATGTTCATACACCAAGCAATAGAGTTGTAAAGAATGCCTAAGAAATACATCCACAGGTATATTATAGATTAGTATCTCCCTCTCAAGAATTGAAAGATCATCTAGACAGAAAATTAGCAGAGAAATCAAAAAACCCAACATCTTCAACCAACAGGATAAAATGAACATTTACAAAGCCTTCTACCCAAATGCAAATATATTTTCTTTTCAAGTGCCTAGTGACCACATACAAAGACTGCCTTTAAAACAACTGTGGGGGTTGGGGATTTAGCTCAGTGGTAGAGCGCTTGCCTAGCAAGAGCAAGGCCCTGGGTTCGGTCCTCAGCTCTGGGGAAAAAAAAAAAAAAAACTGTGATAGTTTGTATATGTTTGGTCAGAGAGTGGTACTGTTGGGAGGTATGGCCTTGTTGGAGTAGGTGTGGCCTTGTGGGTGTGGGCTTTAATACCCTTGTTCTAGTTGCCTGGGAGCCAGTATTCTGCTAGCAGCCTTTGGATGTAGAACTCTCAGCTCCTCCTGCACCATGCCTGCCTAGATGTTGCAATGCTCCAACCTTGATGATAATGTACTGAACCTCGAAACCTGTAAGCCAGCCCCAAATATATGTTGTCCTTTATAAGACTTGCCTTGGTCATGGTATCTGTTCACAGCAGTAAAACCCTAACTAAGACACCAACCTCAGGAAATTTAAACACATGTTACAGAATGTGTTCTTTGACAAAAATGAAATCAAACTATAATATATAAAAGGGCAAGTATCTAGACTTAGAAACCAAAAAAAGAAAAGAAAACACCTCACTTATAAATGATCCATGAATCACAAGAAATGTCAAAGAAACAATTTAAAACATATAGTCAGCTGAATGAAAATGAAATGTTGACTAATCTTATAAAGCAAGAAAAGTTCTCAGAACAAACAATAGAAAAGAGAAAATATCTTTCATTAATCATCTAAGTCTACATCTCAAGGATCAAAAATAAAAGGAAAGCAAAATAATACAACATGGGCAGAATAAAGCTAATGATAAAGATCATAGCAAGAAATTGATTAAAGTAAAAACATAACAGTAAGAAATTAATAAAACAAATAGCTAATACTAGGAAGGGATCACTAACATTATAACACCTAGCATGACTGACAAAAAGAAGATATGATACTAAGCAGGATACATCACTACAGACCCTGCAACATCAAATACATATATTCAACACATGTAACATTCACAAACTGAATTAAAAGAATCTCCCAAACAAAAGTTTCTACACTCCCTATAATAAAATCAGTAACAAAAGAGGTCTTCACTGTGAAGGAATTTTAGTTTGCAAATTTTCAAGCTCTTCTCCCAAATCTCCTGCCCATAAAGTTTCACTGAAAACTGCTACAACATTCCTAAAGCGTTTATAGCAATACTATGTAACATTTTATTTAAAAGGTAAGAAAATTAACATTTTCAATTAATTTTATATGATTAGTATTACTTTGATACCAAAATCAGACAAAGACAGAATTTTTAATGTAGAGACCTACATCCCTCATAACTACAAAAGCAAAAATTTGACCAAATAGGAGTCGTTTCAAGATGTAATTCTGGTTCAATATTTTAAAGCCAATCCATACATTTCATTATTATAGATAAGAAAATTCTCATTGTCATATCAGTTTGTACATAAAAAGAAGAGCACTGGATAAGGAAATCTGGGATAGGGTATTCCCAGAGTATGATGGCCTATCAGCAAGTTTGGGTCTTAGCTTAATTTTATCACTGTGATAATTCTTTGTCCAGAACCAGCTTGATGTGAGGGAGGGTTTCTTTTAGCTTATGTGTTTTTCATCATTGAGAGAAACCAAGGAAGCTAAGGCAATGGCTTCAAGGAATGAGCACAGAGGAACACTGTTTCCAGCTTGCTCTCAGGCTTACTCAGCTACTTCCTTTATATGACCTGGGACCACCTTCTTGGGATGATACCACCCACAGTGGGCTGGACCCTCCCACATCAATTGGTTTTTTTTTTTTTATTAACTTGAGTATTTCTTGCATATACATTTCAGCTTTCGGCCACATTAATCCCTTTATATGACCTGGGACTACCTTCTTGGGATGATACCACCCACAGTGGGCTGGACCCTCCCACATCAATTGTTAATTGAGAAAATGTTCCATAGATATTCCCCACAGGCTAATCTGATAGAGGTAATTCCTTAACTGAAGTTCTCTTTCCCATATGACTCTAATTTTATGTCAACTTGACAAAAAATATCCAACTCAATAGACTCCTTGTCAATTTGACACACAAACACATTACTATTAAATCATAACTATTTCTTTATTGTTTATCCCCGAGATATCATATTAATATCATGAACAGAAATAGAAAATACAGTATAACTTTAAAAGTACCATAGTCTTTATAATTTTTTCAAACATTGTAAAAGTTTAAAGATTTAAAAAAAAATACATGCTCTCTCAACTGAGGCTTCCTTTAAAATCAAAAACTTGTTTGATACTTTGTGACTCCAACAGGGAAGAAACAGGGCACAGTTACAATCAGATCAAAGCACAATCAAAATCTAACAGTGTAAAAAGCTTAATGCCCGAGGTCTGAGACTCATGCTCCTCTAGGTGCCAAAGGACTTGGGTAGTGCGGCCTCTTCAGCCTTTGCCATTCACAGCACACACAGCTTCCCCAGTAGCCGTGGCCATCTCTACTCCACACCTGTCACTATCTGGGACATCCATTCCATGGTCCTGGCATCCCTTATGTCCTGAGACTTTTTCTTTACCAGTGGCCTTTCCTGGTCTCTCATGATTCTCTCCATGATCTCTTTAATCCTGGAGTCTTTAATCCTGCAACAAAGGCTATACCTTCACTAACACCCTCTCCTGTTTTCTCCCAGTGCCAAACCTCAACTGCTTTTTATGACCCCTTCACACCTTCAAAGTACCCTGTGGGAGACTCTTACACATTACCAAGTTTTCTTTCTTTTTTTTTATTCTAAAATCACTAAAAAATATTAGTATGATCACTTTGTGGGTAAAAACACAAAATGGTGGGTCTGAATCTCAAGAATCCTACTTCAAATTTGCTGAAGACCTCAAGTTGCTTACTTTATTTGCATCATGAGCACATGCAAATATTACAGCATTCCTTTAGCTTTTAAAATTAGATATAGTTTAGGTATAGTTTAGGATTGGTTTTATTCTCTCTCTCTCTCTCTTTCACACACACACACACACACACATACACACACACACATATGTGTGTGTATATATATATATGTATATATATATATATATGGAGGTTGACGTCAAGTGTCATCATTAATGGCTTTCTGTCTTTTATCCTGAGAAAGGGTCTCTGGTTTTAAAACCAAAGATTGCTGATTTTTGGCTAGCTTGCTCCAGGAAACCTGTTCCTCCTAACAGAACACTGGTATTACAAGCTGGAAGACACACCTACCTAGCATTTGTATGAGCACTGAGTATCTGAATTTCAGTCCTATGCAGCCTTGTCCCTGCCCCACTGGACTACAGCTTCTGTGTGCTGACCCTAAGGAATTACTCGTAGAAGATGTTTCCCCCGTGATTCTGGCCTCTTATTAGTCACAGCTAACTGATTTTTTTTTTCAGCCCTAGCAAACTAACATCAGTTTTCCCAGTAAAACAAAGGTTTTATTTCAGTGGTACTAGTCTCTTCCTAGTCACAGCTGACCCCACTGCCAAAAATCCAAAGGTTATAATTACAAAATAAACAGCCACAATAGAGCCAGCGAAGGACTCTCAAACTTCCTTTGGAAAACTTCATAAGACAGGCCTTCCTCATTTACATTTCTCACAACATTCTTTTGTTTTTTGTTTGTTTGGTTTTATTTGAGTATTTTTTTTTACTGGATATTTTATGTATTTACATTTCAAATGTTATCCCCTTTCCCCGTTTCCCCTCTGGAAACCCTTCTCCCATGCCTCCTCCCCCTGCTTCTATGAGGATGCTCCCCCTCCCACATCACCGCCATAGCATTTCCCCTACACTGGGGAAATCGAGCCTTCACAGGACCAAGGGCTTTTCCTCCTATTGATGCCGACAATGCCATCCTCTGTTACATATGTGGCTAAAGCCAAGGGTCGCTCTCTATATACTCTTTGGTTGGTCCCTGGGAGCTCTGTGGAGTCTGGTTGGTTAATATTGCTGTTGCAAACTCCTTCAGCTCCTTCAGTCCTTTATCTAACTCCTCCATTGGAGTCCCTGTGCTCTGTCCAATGGTTGGTTCTTGGCAGAGGCTCCTGTCAGCAAGCACTTCTTGGCATCCTCAATAGTGTCTGAGTTTGGTGTTTGTATATGGGATGGATCCCCAGGTAAGGCAGTCTAGATGCTGAGAAAGCATTTGACAAAATTCAACACCCCTTCATGATAAAAGTCTTGGAAAGATCAGGGATTCAAGGCCTATACCTAAATATAGTAAAAGTAATATACAGCAAACCAGTAGCCAACATCAAACTAAATAGAGAGAAACTTGAAGTAATCCCACTAAAATTCCACTAGACAAGCCCTACCTCTTTCCTTACCTATTCAATATAGTTCTAGCCAGAGCAATTAGACAACAAGAGGAGGGGAAAGGGATATAAATTGGAAGGAAGAAGTCAAAATATCACTATTTGCAGATGATATGATAGTGTACATAAGTGACCCCAAAAGTTCCACCAGAGAACTACTAAGCTTGATAAACAACTTCAGTAAAGTGGCTGGATATAGTATTAATTCAAACAAATCAGTGGCCTTCCTCTGCTCAAAGAATAAACAGGCTGAGAAAGAAACTACGGGGAAAACACCCTTCACAATAGTCACAAATGATATAAAATACCTTGGTGTGACTCTAACCAAGCAAGTGAAAGATCTGTATGACAAGAATTTCAAGTCACTGAAGAAAGAAATCAAAGATCTCAGAAGATGGAAAAATCTCCCATGCTCAAGGATTGGCAGGATTAATATAGTAAAAATGGCCATTTTGCCAAAAGCAATCTACAGATTCAATGCAACCCCCATCAAAATTCCCACTCAATTCTTCTCACAACATTATCTCTCAAGCTTCTAGCGACTAGCTCAACTCTCAAAGGTTTTTCCAAGTCAAAGCTCCAATATCCTTTCACAAAACAGCATGTTCAAGTCCATCACAATAAAATCTCACATTCTGTTACCAATTTCTGTCCTGGTTTGTTTCTTGTTGCTTAATAAAACACTGACCAAACCAACTTGGGCCAAAAAAGGGGTTCACTTTAGCTTACAGTTTACATTTTATCATTGAGGGAAGCTAAAGTAGGGACTAAAGACAAAAGCTTCAAGAAGAAACCACAGAGGAACAGTTTGCTGGATCGATCCCTCTGACCTGCCTAGATCCCCTTCTTATATATCACAGGCCCACATGCCCAGGGATGGCACTACCCACAGTGGTCTGGGCCCTCCCATATCAGCTATTAAGAAATATCAAGAAATATCAAATGTCCAGAAAATGCCCCTACTGACATCACTGCAGGCTACGATGATGAAGCCAATTTCTTAATTTGTGTTCCCTCTTCCCAGGTGACTCTAGTTTGTGCCGAGTTGACAAAAACTAACATTGCACTTTCCTTGCTTGGATAAGATGAGAAGTATCCAAAGAAAATCTCTGAGCCCAGTCTTGAAAGTCTACATGAACGTCTGTACACACGCACAAGTTCTCACACACATTGAAAATACAGAAATAAAAATGAAAAGATATTAGCTAAAAGTCCCACTTATGATAGTTAGTATGATAGAGGTATGGTGGTTTGAAGGAGAATAACTCCCATAGGCTCATATATCTGAATAATTGGTCCCAGTTGCAGTTGGTAGAACTGTTTGGAAAGGATTGGGAGGTGTGACCTTGTTGGAAGGGGTGTGTCATGGGGTCAAGAGTTGTGGTTTCAAAAAGCCTCATACCATTCCCAGTTATCCGTCTCTAACAGTGTGTGTGTGAGTGTGCGTGTCTGTCTGTCTGTCTGTATGTCTGTCTCTTGTTTTAGAACAAGATTTGAACTCTCTCAGCTGTTGCTTTGCTTTGCTATAATAGATTGCAACCCTCTGAAACTTTAGCCCACATTCAACACCTTCTTTATAAATTGCCTCACCTTGTGGCGAGCAGAAGAAAAGTAACTAAGATACTCTTATAAAAATTAAGAACAGAGGGAAGTTCTTGAATCTGATGGAGAACATCTACAGAGAAGCTACATCTCGCCTTTGGGAACAAGGTAAGGATTTCAATCCTGAAACTCTATTCAATGTTGGGTGAGGTAGAAGTTTAAAAAAAAAAAGTAAGAGGTAAGAAAATTCACATGGATGGAAACAGAAGAATTCAAACAATCCACAATTATCAATGAGGTGGTCTGCAGTGTTGATTATCACAGAAATGACCCTACTAGAACCTGTTAGACCTGAGTGGGTGTCACAACTATAGATTAAAGATAGGCAAAATTCAATTATAGTTCTAAGTGTCAGCAATAAAAACATGGACATATAGATTAAATCAAACACTTCATAACAGCATAAAAAAAAGGTTAATGTTTAGGCAAAACATCTTGAGTGCTGGTTTTGTTCAACTTGACAAAATCTAGAATTGTGGGAAGAGAGTCAGTGAGGAATTTTCTAAATCAGATTGGCCTGTGGGCATCAGTCTGTGGAGAACTACTTTATGTTAATTAACAAGGTAGGACAGCTTAGATGGCACCAAGACCGGGCATCAGAGAAAGGGATGATGCCCAGAGATGGCATCAGTGCTTCCCCTTAGACCCACAGCAGTTAGTTGGAAAGCAGCTTCCTCCTCGGACCTGTCCCTTCTAGAGACAACCTGCTTCAAGCAACTTACTGGTGTCAGAAAATAAAGACTGGTTCCAGTCAAACCCAAAGACTCATCCCAGGATCTCAAGAATATGATGACTACACAATCCAAAGTATTCTGACAAAGCAGAAAGCTGCACTTCTTTGGAAGGCTGTGTAAAAAGGATCCTGCGACCCACTCTGAGACACAACTGTCTAATACAAAGCAGCACGGTTTCTACGGAGAAACGAAACCTGAGTGTATATTTTCATTTGCAGAAGTGATAGCCCTGGAGGAATTTGAATTTCTAACAACTGGCTTCTTTATAATTTTTTTCTAATGAAGTCTTGTTTGACTTGATGCTTTCTTTGATAGAAAAAAAACGGCACAATTTGTTACATTTCCCAGCAGAGTGGCTGGGAGCATCAGCAGACACGGGTGGCGGCTACCTCCTCCCAGCACACAGTTCTTTCCACTTCCACCCCCATATCCACCTGCTTCCTTCAATATCTATTGATCCAGGAATGCTTTCTCTTACACACCCCATAGGCTAAGCTCCAGTGTGCTCTCTGATTAGCACAACTTAAAACCACTGGAGCCAAGAATAGTCCAAGTAGGCAAATGGTAAGACAGACTCCCATGACTGGTATTGGATCTCCATCCTAAGCAGTAGATGGTATTCAGATAACTCTGGGCACCGCTAACAGTGCAGCTCGGGAGGAGCAGAGGGCTGTGGCTTCTCCTTTAGGCAGATGGTCAGAGATGTTTAGCAGGGACTAGATCCAACTAATCAACCAAGTGGGAGGAACAAAGCTAAGAGTAATGATAAGGGCCGGTTTTCCAGGTGGGAGATAGTAGTGCCTAGTAACTGTGCCAAGAAGGCAAGTTGAAAATGAACAAGTGTGTGTGTGTGTGTGTGTGTGTGTGTGTGTGTGTGTGTGTGTGTGTGTGTGTGTGTGTGTGTGTGTGTGTGTGTGGTGTGTGTGTGTGTGTGTGTGTGTGTGTGTGTGTGTGTGGTATGTGTGTGTATGGTGTGTGTGGGGTGTGTGTGTGTGTGTGTGTGTGTGTGTGTGTGTGTGTGTGTGTGTGTGTGTGTGTGTGTGTGTGTGTGTCTTTAATCCGTGGATTTAAGGGAAGCCAAGTTGAGGCTGGTAATGCAGCCACTTCCTGGAGCAAAGGTGGATAGCACAAAACTACACACAACAAGTGAATGCAAGCGGGTGCCCTAGACAGTGCACGGTACTCAATAAATAAGGAGAAGGTGGGACCCACAACCTTGGAAAGCTGACAACTTGGTTGGCCTTGATTATTGCTTTAGAAAAAAAATCCAGAAGGGTTGCAGAGATGACTTAGTGGTGAAGAGCCCTTGCTGCTGCTCATGTAGAAGACCTGAGTTTAGTCCTAGGACACATGTCAGGAGATTCACAGCTGCCTGTCACCCCAGCATCAAGTAATCGGACGCCCTCCTCCAATGGCCTTCACGGGTGCCTGCACTCACAGGGACATTCTCCTACACAGAGACAGACATACATAATTCAAAACAAGATACAATGTTTCTTGAATCCAGAAGTTGACTATTTAAAGCCACTGAGCCAAACCAGAGGTTCTTCCTGGGTATGTATTAGTCTCAGTTCTGTGGCCAGAGAGTAGAGGAAGCTGAAGTCCAAACCCAGAACTTACTTGGAGAAGTCACGCTTCTCTTGTTGCTATGACAATATCTAGGGGACATTGGGCTTATTTTGGTTCACACTTCAGGACCTACAGTTCACCATGGCAAGAAAGGCACAGCTACAGCCAGTTCCTGCCTGTGCATAAGTCTCCTTGCCTAAACCTCAGCGCACCAAGAGACAGGAAAGAGAACGCTGGTGCTCAAGTGTCTTACCATTTCTCCATTTTTATTCAGTCTGGGAACCCAGACCACAGACTTGGTACCACCCACGTAAAAGGCTGGTCTTTCCTCTCAGTTAATTCTCCCTGGATCAGCCCCCAGATGAGTTTCTTAATCCAATCAAGAAAAATAATCAAAATCAACTGTGCTGGCTGGTTTTTATGCCAACTTGACACAAACGAGAGTCGTTTGAGAAAATGTCTTCTGTTGAACATTTTTTAATGAGTGATTGATGCATGAAGATCCAGCCCACTGTGAATGGTGTCACAGCCAGTGGCACAGGTGGCGGTCCCAGATTCTATAAGAAAGTGGCTGAGCAAGCCGTGAGAAGCAAGTCAGCAAGTAGCACTTCCCGTGACCTCTGACTCAGCTCCTACCTCTTGGTTCCTGCCCTGACTGTCATCAATCATAAATGTGAGTAATAAAATATCTATCATTTTCCTCCCCAAGTCGATTTTGGTCATGGTGTTTCATCACAGCAATAAAAACTCTAATTAGGACATCAACTATCACAGTCACCGAGCTATTGACTTATATTTGGGATGTATGGGAGCTCACTGAGAAGTGCAAAAGACAAGATATTGACTCTGTTTCTGCATCATTACAATTTCCCTGGGTTGTTAGGACAATCAGGAAAACTCTGACCAAACCCCAGAGAATTGAACATGGGTCCACAAGTTGGGAATAAGTCCAGCTCTGCTGGACATCCCTTTCCTGTCATTTAAGCCTGATCTAGGGCCGGGAGTGGATGAGAACATGCTCTCATAATACTGCACCCCAATGGCACACACCCACCCCCACCACTGCAAGCTCATTGCTGGAATGCTCTGGTGAGATAAGTTCACCTCTTGGCACCTACATTTCTTTTCATTGAATGTACAGAGTACTCCCCATCTCAAATATTACTAAAAGTTGGAGTAAAACAATAGGAAATCCCAAACACAACTCATGTACAGCAGGTTAACATATATGAGTCCCCCTCCTCCCAATGTCTGTCCTTTCTTCTCTCCCAGAATCCCACCAGATACAGGTTAACAACCTTGCTATGAAGCTTTCCCAGGAGTTGAATCCTCTGACCTGCTGACCTGGTGTGTGTCTCTGTGTGTGTTTATGTGTGTGTGCATGTCTATGTGTGTCTCTGTGTATGTGTCTGTCTGTCTGTGTATATCTCTCTCTGTCTCTCTCTCTGTCTCTGTCTCTCTCTCTCTCTCTCTCTCTGTGTACCTGTGTGTGCATGTCTATGCGTGTCTGTCTGTCTGTATCTGAATCTCTCTCTCTCTTAAATCTCTCTCTCATGTGTGTGTGTTGTGTGTGTTATGGTAAAGTGTGAGTGTGTGTGTGTGTGTGTGTGTGTGGAAAAATCATTGTGACATGGGCTGTGAAGCTTTGTTCTCTGAGTCTTATCTCCTAACATCTAGACCAGATGTTTCCTTGGAGTCCTTCTGAATGTATAATAAAGTTTAATTTTGGAAAATAGGAAGATACCTGAAGATGCTCAAGGGCCCTCAAGACACCTGGCCCAACGTTAAACATCTTCATGAGGACCTGAAGGAAGTCAAGGGATTTCCAATGGGCACCCACAATTGATGGAGGAAGGGCCAGCCCCCTGGCAGATTCCCTGAGCAGATGGTCCTGAACTTTTAAAAGTTGGCTTTAACCTTCAGTTCCTTCATGATTGGCATCTGACACCTTCACATTAGACATAAGGACATGTCAACTTCAAAACACTTCCAATGTGTGAAAATATAAAAATAAACTTTGCGTTTTTTTTTTAAATGTTGGAAAAGAGTCTTGGTCAAGAACCAGCTGGTAGAGCTGCAACCAGAAATCGTTTTTTTTAAATGTTGGAAAAGAGTCTTGTTCAAGGACCAGCTGGCAGAGCTGCAACCAGAAATCTGTAACATGGGCAATGCTTACCTGGACTAGAGTAATAGCCTGAAATGAAAAGTCAAAATCAGTTTCATTGCCATGGAGCTGTGACCTGTTCTACCAGCTATGGGTATCCAGAAGTTGTCTTATCTACCACAAACCTGACCACGTTCCTAGGATCATATGTTGAATGCAGAGGTGTGCACATTCAACCCTGAGTTACTACAGAAACTCAAAGCCAATCACCATTAATGAATAGATTGTGAAGACACACATCCTAACGACCTGAACAGTGAACACGAAAGATAGACACATGGTCCAGTGTTACACTGGTCCTTCTTTGTACAGATAACCTGATTTCTATTCAGGTGTCCACAGCCACCCCAGAACAACATTACCTGATGATTATTATAATGAACACCTGAGGGATAATGGCCTGATAAATGACTGTCACACTTGTGTGTTTTGTAGGGCATCCCTCCATGAAGCAGCACATCCTGCCTCCTTCCACTCAAGTAGAAAATAACCAGTAGCAACACCAGAAAGATGGAGGAAGGGTAATAAATGTTCGCCAGAGGGAGCAAAGGAAAGGCTCAGGAAGGCAGTGAATCCTGCCTCCTGTGAGACTTTCTTGCTTGGGAAGCATCTGCAAAGAGCACAGGTTTGTTTGGCAACCCACTGAGGAGTCAGCTGCCTCACAGGAAAACGGTGGTTCTCAATGTGTGGCTATTAACCCCTTTGGGAAATACAGATATTTACATTACAATTCATAACAGTAACAGTTGAGAACCACTGCCTAAGAAAAAGCCTTTTGCCTGCTGGAAGCCGAGAAGCCACCTAGTTTTTATTGTCTGAAAGAATTAGCATGATAAAAGGAAAAACTTATAATAATTAGAGCAGTTGTAGGTGGAGTCTCTTTTTGCTATCTCTCATCCATATACATGGTCTCCAAGTTTCACAAATATCTCAGGGAAGAGGGAGGGGAGGGGGAGGGGAGAGGAAGAGGGAAAGGGGGAAGGAGAGGGAGGGACAGAGGAAGGAAGGAAGGAAAGAAGGAAGAAAGGAAGAAAGGAAGGAAGGAAGGAAGGAAGGAAGGAAGGAAGGAAGGAAGGAAGGAGGGAACTTTCTGGCAGTTCTCTGCTGAGATAATAGTGCCGACAGCACACAAAAGGTGAGTCACAACACCTGTGGGCGCCAGGAGACATCATTAGTGATCAGTTGCTACTCAGCCCACGGCTGAGCTACTACATCCCAGAAACCGACACACAGGCTTGTCTCACTTCTGTTCTTCCCTGAACATGTATCAAAGTCTGAAGAAAAAACGCATAGGAACTTTAATAAGCAGAGCCTAACTGAAGGAAATGGTTCACCGGTAGCAAGTCTTTGAAGGGTATACCTACTCCTTGATCCACCATGAACAGCCTCTTCCTCTATGTGTTCCTGCCACTGGGATGGTCTGATTCTCCATGGGCCCAGAGTCAGGGGTACCAAGCACTGTGGGCTGAAGTCACTGAAACCATAAGGCAAAATATTAACTTAATCTTTAATATATTTAATATTTCTTTATTTTGAATATGCCTTCCCTTGTGCCATCTATGTCAGGAATCGGGTCACAGCAAAGAAGAAGGCAGCTAATACGTGGTCTCGCTCTTTCCCTGTTGCCATAAGCCTAGAGTTTCGTCCTGAACAAATCATTCTTTCTGCTTCTTATTCTTAACTTTCCATGACTCCCTACTACCTCTCCTAAAAGGCCAGGCTCTTCCGGCTGAATTCCAAGTACGATGTTACTATTTCAGCTTCAGGCTTTGGAATTTGTAGCCCGGCACTACCACCTACCATGGTGACATCTTGGCAAATTTTTCAACTTCTCTAAATGTTTGCTTTCCTCTCTGTGAAACAAGAGTAACGTGGCAAGAGATGAACAATGTAAGGTGCTTGGCACTGTGCCTAACGCATAGCAGAAACAACTGAGGTAACCAGCTTCATTCATCTTTCCGGGCCAGCCTGTCCCTCCTGACTTTTGTAAGCACAGCCTACATCCCCCTGTTGAACATCACCCTGTCCTACCTCTGCTGACTCTGAGGCATGCTGGTCCAAAGCGTCCTCTTCAGTTACTTCAGGTTTCAGGCGTCCTTCAGAGTCTGAATGGAATGGCCTTTATCCACGAAGGGTCTAGGAGCCCCCAGGGCCAAGTATGAGCAGTGCCTCTCCTGCATTTGCATTGTATTTGTCATTTCTGTGATCCTGGCACCTACCTGAGAGGGTTCCGGTTTCCTGCAAACTTAACTTTTACCACAGGCTCCCTCTCCATGGTGACACTCGGGGCTAGTTCCGTTCCTCCTCCAGAGGCTACAGCTCCTCTAGAGCTCATTTCCTCCAAATGACCCTTCTTCTTAAAGTTTCAACCCTCTTATTCCCAGACTGAGAGTGATTAAAAAAAATAAATAAATAAAGCCTCTCTGCTCCTTCTAGCTATAGGTTACTGCCCCATCCTCACATGTCCCTACTTATGTAATGAACGCACCTCTACTATATCTAAATGTGGGTCAAAGCACTCAACTGTGATTAGAGAAGATAAAGTACTTTGTTCACGGGCCTTCTGGATTTATAGCCCCAAAGGAGATACTCCCTGCCATCTTTCTCCTATGTGGAAGATCCCTCCTCTGACAGTTAATGCAGTTAGGCAATATCTGTGAGGAAATGTCTAGGTTGGGTCATGTGATGCGGGCGGTATCCTTTCATGACCTGGAGTCCTGAATGAGTCAAAAAGAGACTGAGTTGAGTTGGGCAACAACATCCGTCTCTCTCTGCTTCCTGACTGCAGACACACTTTCACCAGTTGCCTCATACGTTTGTTACCAAGCAATCCCACCATGATAGCCTGGACCCACAAGCTCTGAGCCAAAATTAGTTTTCCCCTCCCTATGTTGTTTTTCAGATACTTTGTCACAGAGAACAGTAACTAACACCCCCAGTCTGACCAGATCGTTTCTTCTGGAGCAGCTATAGAGGGGAACTACCCAGTTCAGTCTCAGTCTAAGCTGGTCAAAGACTATCCCTCTTCTAGACAGTAACACTGATCTCTAACTTTGCATTTGTATCCTGGAGGGAATGAAAAGGCACTGGGGTTGGAGTAGGTAGGAAATAGTAATACATGGAGACCTGTGCACAGGAAAGAGCTGTAAAAGGTAGCTGCTACCTTGATCCCACCCCTGGGGTGAGGACCCAAGCTAAGAGTGATTTTTGCCACCGTAGCACCTAATTCTGACTCCCAGTTCACCCACGAACTCTCAGTTTGGTTTTCTCAGTGCAAATGGATTTTTTTTCTCCTTTGTCTGGCTGTAGCAGAGGGGTGGTGGAAATGAAGGCAGCATGGCGTTCCATTCATCAGTGGCTATCACCCAGAAGGAGGATATGCGCTCTGGGATCAGGAGACTTAGCCACCAGCAAGCCAAAAGGAGATTTTGTGAGAGCCAAGAGACAAAGCAGGGAATGCTTAAAACACAGGTCATTTGTTGCTTTTGCTGGATACTATTTCTTTACTCCAACACAAGATGCTCGAATGAAACCATTTGACCTTCTACTATTTGGTCCTTTTGAGAGCCCTCAGTGAGGTTTATCAAGTTAAGGATCCTGTGAAAATTCTGGGCAGATTTCTGGGGCTGAAGCTTGACTATGAAATAGCAGACAGTAGAACTCTTTGAACCCACAGGGTACAGGCAACACTGAACTGCAGCCCTGGAATACCTGGTCTCGTGGTACAAGCTGCCCTCTATTATGTGGGCAATGGAGTCAGTGCCTGCTCCTCTACAAGAACCAAACAGAAGAAAATCCTATCATCTCCCCATTTTGGGGGCAGAAGGTATTTTATTCAGTCAGGAGATATTCTATAGGTAAGTGGAAAGTAGTAAGGACAAACTGCAAAATATGGAAATAAAAATGAAAGGGGATAAATTTAAATGGAAGAGAAGAGTTCAAGAACCTGTGAGGAAGCTGGAAGATGGCTCACCGGTTAAGAACACTGGCTGCTCTTCCAGAGGTCCTGAGTTCAATTCACAGAAACCACATAGTGGCTCACAACCATCTGTAATGGGATCTGATGCCCCCTCTGGCATGCAGGTGTACATGCAGATAGAGCACTCATATACATAAGATACGTAAATATATAAATCATAAAAAATAACCTGTTAGAAATGTCCACACAATGTTGTCACAATGAGGTTACTGCCTCCAAAGACTGACTTCAAGTGTCTAGGCTTTTGGTGAACCATGACTAACTCCCATCCAATCTGAACATCTTCCTTTCCCAGTATCTGTACCCGAGCTTATTTCATGTTCAGGAAGAGTAGGACCAGCGGAAATATGTTCATAAATCCATTTGTAAACAATTTTTATTTTTCTTTGCGAGAGTGTGCAGTTAATTGAATGTGTGCTGCTGTTCTCAGAGGTCAGGAAACAGTGTCAGTTCCCTTGGTGCTGAGATTACAGGCCTTCTGTGATCCACCCCATGTGGGTGCTAGAATCCAATTCAGGCCTTCATGATTGAGTACCATGCAATCCACTGCACGTACCACTGAGCCATCTCTCTACTCCGCTAAATTTACCCCATAAATTCACTTTATTCCATCTGTTTATTGGGGTGGGGGGAGTATGTGCTTGCCCTGTTCTCTCTTTCTACCACATGAGTCCCGTAATTTAACCTAGATGGTCAGTCTTGGTAGCAAGCACCTTCTTATCAGACAAGCCATCTTGCTGGCCAACCATAAATCCATTTTAAAATTAGAATCTATATTCACCAAAAAAAAAATCTTGTTTATGACCCTGTCATTAAATGTTTTAAAATGTTATAGATCTTATTTGTTGACCCATATAGTATATAGTTTTCCAAGATATATATGGAAAATGGTTGATAAAATGCTAACCACTGAATATTTATCTACATTCATGACAGCATAGAAACTCAGCATGAAATCTTCCACTTCTTTTTTGATAGACCTGTGGGTTAAGGCGCCTGCCTCTGAGGTAGAAAGGTGTCATACAGTAAAATGCTAGCATCGTGTAGACTGGAGACAGAGGGCCACCAGAGAGCCAGCACGAAGAGATTATCTCTGGAATTAGTAAAAACTGATAAAATCTAGGTTGGGCACTAAGGTTTTCTTGGAGTGACTTTGGATAGATGTATTGATTCCACAGCTGGAGACTGCGCAACTGGTGTAATATTTATTATGTAAACATACTACAAGCCCCAGCCTGAGAAACCACCCACGCTGACTCAGCAACAAAGATATCTCACCCATATAGCAAAGTAATCAATGTGTGGACATAAACCCAGTACAGACAGGCATTCCCAACCTCTCTGTGAGAGGGATACGTGTTGTGTCCATTCTCCACCAAGGGATATTCTTACGTGAGTGTCCTCGAGGTCAGTTCCTAGATGTTCAGGAATGAGAACCAAAGGTGGTCCAATAGTTCACCAGAGAAAATGAACCAAAATGAGCTGCCCTGGTAAAAGAGCATCCTGAACAACCATCGGAGCAGCTAGACAAGGTTACGTCAGTTGGAAATGTTGTTACTTCGGTGTCACCCACACTTGCTATTCCCAGGTCACTGTTGCCAACAAATATTGAAATACTCCTCTGTCGATCCGGTGAGATAAATCTATTGATCACATGCCAAACTTGAGGCCTGCTGACAATGCTTGCAAAAAGGATTACAGAACCTCCTGTCAGCCTTGGGAAGAAAGGCGGCTGCCAAGTTCCAAGCTGGCTCAGTTCCCAGCTTCGGTCTTGACTCACTTCCTGCAGGAGTAGGCCTGCTTACTTGTCTTAGACACTTGCTACTAACCAAAAATGAGTTATGAAATGCAATTTCTATGTATAGTCCTGTGCAGACTTCTCTGGAACCCATCTCTGAGAGATGTTTTTACAAGTCAGTTTGTTTGACAAGCTGCTTCCAAATAGATATCGCATCGGGTAACAATTAATCACCCACTGTTCAGCTGCCAACTTCACAATATGCAAAGATGCTTACGAGCCCAGCCCAATTCACCACCCTCTTTAGGCTCTCCAGAAGATCTATACTAATGTTTAAAACCTCAAGTCACTGTGTGACAAACTGGTGGCAATCTTCCTAGTTTAGGAGGGACAGTTTCTTCTCACTCACCGTGTAGCCTTAAACTAGTCAGGGAACATTTTGTTTACTTTTTTTAACACCTTGACAATGAAGTCTTAGAATACTTCTCGACTGGTAACTCTATAATGCGGTTTTACTAAAACTAAATAATGTTCCTTCTAAACTGATGTGATACACAGGAACTGCTTGGATGAAGGCCTAAATATTCTAATCATGAGGATTATCCTCTGAAGCTGATAGAACAGGGGTTGTCTAAAGACCGACTGGGTCGTCTCCAACTGTGATGTAGAACTCACTGTCAAGTCCAGATTCTTAACAGCTTTAGTGGGTACAAATGAAGCATCACAGAGGCATTTCTGAGCAGACTTGGAAAACAGGGTCAGTCTTAGGCTTAGGCTGCACGTTAAAATTTCCAGAAGTGTTTTGAAAAAATGCAAAGTCTCAGACCCCACCTCAAGTCGATTAGATGGGGGAGGGGGACTGACAGGGATTAGGCATCAATGTATTTTGTTTGGCTTGATTTGTATTTCCCCAGGGGTTCTAAGAGCAGCCAGGGCTGAGAACCAGCAATTTCAAAAAAAGACCAAAACTCGCAAGATCCCTCTCTAACTAATCCCACTTCTTCCCCCATTTCCTGTTCTCTCCAGTGTGCCCATCAAAAGCAGGCTCTGGCTTTGAGCCTCAACAGGAAGCACAGGAGACCATCTCTTGTTTGTAACACTGTTTGGGAGTGGGCTCATCATTAGAATATAGGTTCTCCACTCCCCAGTCTCTAGATGAATCTCAAAGTCAATTAGGTGCTACTACCAGAGTTAGTTACCATCTCCCATCTTAACCTGCTTCAACTTTTTTCAGTCTATGGAATGTAACCCTGTGGCCACCAAAGATTCCTATAGCTGCCTAGTGCAAATACTCACACCCACATAGGCTGTAGATGTGAGCACTGAACCCTTGTCATTTTGGTATCACACCTCCTCTTGTACAGCACTCTGATAAATGAGCAAGTCTCTTCCAAAATAGAGGAGAGGGAGACCTTCCTGGAGTGACACGAGAGCCTCACACACTTGCTACAGATAGTAACTCACACCACACACTTCACAGGCCCGAGGTTGATGGAAGGATACTAAGTATCCCTTCCCAAGCTCCTTCTCTCGCCGACCCCAGTAGCTGCTTCTGCATCCATTATTGAGGCTCTTGGGAACTGAGGTCCCAAACACATTCCTCATTAACAGAACTCTGAAAAGGTTAGCGTGCTGATCGTCGACTCAGGTTCATAACCACGAGCCTTCACGGTTCCTGAAACCCTGAAAGTGATTAGCATTTGAACTGTACATCTCGTGGATGGAAGTTTATTTTTCTGTGCTATCCTTAAGTAATCCGTTTCCAGCCCTGGCTTCTGGGTTGATATGTTGCAAGACTCTCCAGGGAGCAGGTGCCGAGCAGTCAGATGGCAGCTGTTGATCTGTTGAAATTCAGCAATTAGAGGATGCAGGAGAACGCAACGGCACACAGTTTACACTGAGCATTTCTGTCTGGTGGTAAACACTGCTTGTGTGTGCACACACACATCTGATGTCTGTCCCCATACAGGTACATGTGTCCTTAAGAGAATTACATCTCCCCCTTTGCCTATCTCTTTAGTGATTGATTCCTCTCATGTAGCCCAGGCTGGTCTCAGGTTCCCTATGTAGCCCAGGATTATCATGAACTCCTGATCCTTCTTCCTCTGTTTCCAGAGTTTTGGGTTTGCAGTCATGCACTGTCACACCCTGTTGTGTAAGAATTGAACCCAGGGCTAGGGGAGCTGTCTACCAACTGACCTACTTCATCCTTTCAGTATGGTAGCTGAGGAGTTAGAAGGAAGACAAGAATTAAAAACCTCTTGAAATGTAATCTGAAACTGGATTTGTACTGTAAATTCAAATGATTTTAAAATGAAAATCTTAAAGATCTTATCGGGAAATGTTAAAATCCTGGATACTGATTTGGGATACATATTTATCTGAAATCAGAGTGAGTCCGGGGCTCAGGTTGACAAAACAGTCATTTTATCTCAGCTGGGTCCTTTTAAAAAGGTAAAGTGAAAATTTTCACCAACCCCAGCACCACATTTAAATTTCACTCACAATGTACGCAGAGAAAAAAGAAGAAAGAAAGGAAGGAAGAAAGAAAGGAAGGAAGAAAGAAAGGAAGGAAGAAAGAAAGAATTCCGGGGCTAAGGACTCTGAAGCTCCCCAGCTCAGACCCGGCAGAGTGACATCAGATGACCACACTAACGGTCATGTTCTGGCCATGAGGCACGATCTTGCGGGGCCAGGACAGAAGCATCTTGCGTAGCTCCTCTCGGAAGCTATCGTGCAGCCACGCATAGATGAAGGGGTTGTAGCAGGCGGAGCTCATGGCAAGCCAGTGGCAGAGGAGCTGCACCAGCCCGAAGGCGTAGGGGTCGATGGCACGCGGGTCCAGGTCCCGCAGCAGGTTGAAAATGTGCAGAGGCAGCCAGCAGACCGCGAACACGACCACCACCACCACCAGCAGGCAGAAAGTGCGACGGCGACGCGCTCGGTCCCAGTCAGCCTGGCTCTGGGTCACGCTGCCAGGCACCACGCGGTTCCGCAACTTCACTGACACCCGGACGTAAGACAGGAGGATGGCCAGCAGGGGGAGCAAATAGGTGCCCAGCAGCAGCCCCCAGGCGTAGATCTGGCGCTGACGCTCCTGCGAACCCCAGAACTCCTCGCAGAGGCGCACGTCGTGGGGCTTGAGCTCCACATGGTAGGTGTGCACCGCGGCCGGCAGCGCCAGCACTGCAGATAGAGCCCAGATGCCCAGCACCGCGTAGGCGCTGAGCTTCAGTGAAATGCGCCGACGTAGCGGGTGCACCAGAACCACATAGCGGTCCACAGCGATTGTGGTGAGTGTGAACACCGATACGTAGACGGTGACCGGCTGCAGGAAGAAAACAAGGTGGCACAGGCCTCCACCGAACACCCAGCCGCGAGGTTCAAAGGCGTAGGCCAGCGTGAGAGGCACACAGGCGGCACACATGAGCACATCGGACAAGGCCAGGTTGCCGATGAGGAAGTTGGTCACGTTGTGCAGCCGGCGCACGCGCGCGATCACCAGCACAAGAAGGCAGTTGCCCACCAGACCCACGACCACCACGATGCTGTACAGCATCACGATCAGTCCCTTCAGCTGGTGCACCAGTTGCAGGCTCTGGAACGGCGTGACTGCTGCAGCTCTGGGAACCGTCGCAGACACATTGCTCTCTGAAGCCTCTGCACTCTGGTTGGCTGGAGTGGAGCCGGCTGGCGACAGCCCAGAAAACAAATCGGGGTCCCCAGTGGTTCCAGGGGGCAGTGAGGTCATGGCCACCTGTCCAAAGGTAATCAAAATGTCACTTTCCATCTTTCTATAAGCCCTTCATGTACCTTTCCCCATCACCCAACTTCTCTCCTGGACATAAGCCCTAGAACACCAAATGCAATAAATGCTGTCCTTCCAGTTGTATAAAATAAGCCCAACACAGGTGCTTTAAACAACTCCTATTCGTGGATAGCTCTCGCGGTCCCTGGAAGGCAGACCGTGTAGCTGGTCCTACCTGTGAGCAAGCTTGTCTGGCGGGAAAAGGCTCTCAAAGGTGGGAGCAGACTGGTGTTCCTCAGGGGTCCTCAGCCAACAATGGACGCTTGGGTTGCTCTCCTCTACTAACGGATCCAGTAGTTCCCAGTGGGGCAGCGGCTTGTGAGGGGTCTGAGAGCTCCTCCCCTCCACCCCAGCTCTGCCTTCTATGGAAGATGGGGGCGGAGCATACTGCCCAACTCTGAGGTTAGAGAAGGGAGACAGCGTGTGTGTAGTAGGAATAGAGCAAGAAAGGGGGAGGGACCAAGAACTAGGGCCCCAGGCTCCAAGGGTGATCTCGACTGCGGAAGTGTGCGGTGCCCCTGGAGAAGCTGTTCCGGAGGGGCGTGTCCCAGGGGAATGCAGAGAAGGGGAGGGAAGCACCAATTTGTGACGCCCACCAGGTGCTTGTCTCCAGAGGCACAGGGTCTGAAAGGATTTGGTAATAGGGAAATGCAGATAAACTAGGGAGTGAAGAGAAATCTTCACAGGACAGCTCCAGATCCTGCAGAGCTCCAACTGCAGCTGACAGAGTCGCTAGAGTAGGGGGTCAAGCAGGGCTTTGCTATGCTGCACCTGTCGCTGGTCAGGAATCTTAGAGCTCTAGCACTCCAGTGAGCCCTTGGAGCCTTTTGCAGGCATGGTGGCCAGAGGTTGCTCTCAAAGGAAAAAAATCAGCACCTCGGGCAGCTCCCCGGTGACTGCAGCGTGGTTGTGTACCGGGTACTGGGCGAGGGGGCTCGCGACAATCGAAATACTGCAGCTCTGTGGACTGCCGGTTCAAAGAAGTGCAGACTGGAGATTGAAGGGTTGGTGACTTTGACATCACCACAGGGACCTTGCCATCATTCACCACCGTCGCTCAGAAAACGCAGCCACCAGGCCAGTTTGTGCTCCATAAACTCACCCCAATCTCTGAACCCTGCCACTCTTAGCTCATTTCTCTTTGTCTCTACAGCAACCCAAGGTGCCGGCTGTCCCAGCAGAGAATTGTAGAGTTCCTGACCTCCTTCTCCTCCTTGAATAAAAGCCTTTCCTATCTCGGTTTAGAATTTTTCTTTTCTTTTTATGTACTAGCAGTTGCAGGATTTCAGAAAGAATAACAAAAGTGACATTTGAAAAGCTTAAGTTTCATAAAAATTTTAGTAGCATTAAGTTGTAACTGAAGTGTAAGTTAAGCTGCACAGTGAGAGGGCTGTCAGCAAAGGGGCTTTGTAGCCACCCTGTTCACAGAAAGCATTGTGTTGCAAGAGCTTCTGAAAGAGTCTGAGTCTCTAGTCCTCTCTGGTAAGTTTTTTGGCCTCTGGGGCCTCAGATATCCCAGCTCTACTAGAAAGCTTAGCAAGTCGTTCCACTCTTGAAATTCCAGTGAGTCACTCACACAAGAAGAAAAATCAGTTATAACACAAAAGTAACCATTTATGTGCTATTTCCACCCTACACCCACACTCCCTGAGTAATAAATAGTCCATGTACCAGAAACCAGTATGAAACTCCCAGTGCTAAGTAAGTAGTTCATATGTGTACTAGGGCACTTTCAAGAGAAGAAGGTAATTTACCATTGCCAAATAAATCTGGTAAAGGTTCAAGGACTATAAATACTGGCAGAGCTAATCAGCAACAGGGCTGGAATTTCTATCCAGATCTGCTTTATTCCAGGGGAAACCTGTGTGTGTGTGTGTGTGTGTGTGTGTGTGTGTGTGTGTGTGTGTGTGTGTGGTGTCTGTGTGTGTCTGTGTATCTGCTTCTCTGTGTGTGTTGAGTGTGTGCATGTGTGTTGCTTGTGTATGTCTGTGTGTGTGCATGTGTATCTCTGTGTGTATGTCTCTCTGTGTGTGTGTGTGTGTGCCTCTGTGTATATGTCTGTGTGTGTGTATGTGGTGAGTGTATGGGGGGGGTGTGGTTTGTATGTGTGTGTGTGAGTAGTGAGTATGTGTGTATGTGTATGTGTGTGCATGTGTGTGTCTGCTTGTGTGTGTCTGTGTATGTGTGTGTGTCTATCTGTGCATATCTGTGTGTATATGTGTCTCTGTATATATGTCTCTGTGTGTGTATGTGTGTGTGTGGTGAGTGTGTGTGTATGCAGATGTGTGCATGTGTGTGTCTGTGTGTGTCTGTGTATATATATGTGACTGCCTGTGCATGTCTGTGTGTGTATGTGTGTGTGCATGTGTGTCTCTGTGTATATGTCTGTGTGTATATGTCTGCTTGTGTGTGTCTGTGTATGTGTGTGACTGCCCGTGCATGTGTGTGTATGTGTGTGTACATGTATGTCTCTGTGTATATGTCTGTCTGTCTGGGTGTGTGTGTGTGTGTGTGTGTGTGTGTGTGTGTGTGTACATGTATGTCTCTGTGTATATGTGTAGACCTCAGGTATCATTCTTCAAAAGCTCTTATTGTTGTTTTGATTCTGGTACTCTCACAGGGATCTGGGGATCACTAGTTAGCCTAGGCAGACATGTCAACCAGCCTCAAAGGATCCACCTATTGCCATCTGAGAATACAAGTGCACACTACCATGATAGGCTTTTTACAGGAGTCCTGGGGGTTGAACTCAGGCCCTGGTGCTTGTGTATCAATCACCTCAGCAACCTCCCCCAGGCCCCAACCGCTGAATTTTAGTGTCCGTGTATAACAGGTGAACCTGCCCAGACTGAAAATTCAGCATATTCAAACAGAAAAGAAGTTCTAGAAAATTGTTGCATTGAGGAAAGCTACAGAAAATCCAATTGTAAATCCAACTTTATCATGATTAAATATTTATGCCTATTCCAAAAATACCTCTTCTATCGCATGTAGGAAAAAAGACTCTTGGGCCATATGGAACTTCAAGGAGTATTTACTAATAATGACTGTGATGGTATAAATTAATATCCTTCAGAGGCCTGTATATTAAAAACTGGGTCTCCAGCTGATGGTGCAATAGGGAGTTGGAGGAACCTTTAAGAAGTGAGGTTTAGGGGTTGGGGATTTAGCTCAGTGGTAGAGCGCTTGCCTAGGAAGCGCAAGGCCCTGGGTTGGTCCTCAGCTCCAAAAAAAAAAAAAAAAAAAAAAAAAAAGTGAGGTTTAATGGGAGGAAGTTAGATCATTTAAAAGAATTATGGGAACCTAGTCTCTTCCTCCCCAACCTTCTCTGATTCCTGGAAACAATGCAGTGGGCATCTTGGTTCAATACACACTACCTGCAAAACCTTTTCTCTTTATAACTTGGTTATCTCAAGCATCCTAGTACAGTAATGGAAATCTGCTTAACATGATGACCACAGATGACATGATACAGAAAATCAGAAGACAAAGACACCAGAAACTAAGACTTGTCTCCACTCCTCCCCCTCACGAGCTAGGGTTATAAACATGTGCCACCATGCTTTGATTTTCAGAGTGTTGCAGAATCCAAACTCAGGTCCTTATGCCTGGGCAGCTACGTTTATGCTTGCACACAGACAGAAAGCAAATATCTAAATCTTGTCTAAGTTTAGGCAGTCACAGGGCAGATTTTCTCCTGCACATAAGTTCTTCCAGACCTGTCCTTTGTGTGTTCCAAGGTCCAGATATTCCCTTGGCTCATACGTTGAGCCCCCTTGCCAGCTCTAGAAGACTACCCAAGGTCTAGCTGTCTTGGGCAGATAACAGCCTGTGGCAGGCAGTGTAAGAGCTGGAATAATAGCATAAGAAAGTAAAGAAGACTCATGTGTTTATTTTAGATGACTCTGAAAAGAGGGCTGACTAGAACCATTCTTTTCTGTCTGGATTTTTCTTCTTGTGCTATCAAAATTCAAAGAGCCCGGTGTCCCCTTACCCAGAGGTATCCCTGAAGTGTCATTTAGGGCTGACTCATGTCAATCCGAAATCTGTATTGAGTTCCAGAGTTTTTGACAATGCTTGGGCAAACACTAATTTCTTGACTATGCTCTGAACTCTGAAAGAGTGAATGATGCCAACTTTTACAGGAAGGAAACAATCTAAGAAAGTCTCCACCCACTCCCATATCAAGTGGAGAGGATGGGTAAGAGCAACCATTTTTGTTCCCGTGAGTCATGACTTGGACTGTTCTTATTATAGGCAGACTCTGGGTAGACTCTAGGTAATCTCAAGGGACAGAGGTGACCATCCTAGCATAGGCCCTTGTCTTAGTCAGGGTTTCTATGTCTACACAAATATCATGACCAAGAAGCAAGTTGGGGAGGAAAGGGTTTATTCAGCTTACACATTCACATTGCTGTTCATCACCAAAGGAAGTCAGGACTGGAACTCACCCAGGGCAGGAAGCAGGATCTGATAAAGAGACCATGGAGAGATGTTATTTACTGGCTTGCTTCCCCTGGCTTGCTCAGCTTGCTCTCTTATAGAACCCAAGACCACCAGCCCAGGGATGGCACCACCCACAATGGACTGGGTCCTCCCCCCTTGATTGCTAGTTGAGAAAATGCCTTACAGCTGGGTCTCATGGAGGCATTTCCTCAACTGAGGCTCCTTTCTCTGTGATAGCTTCAGCTTGTGTCAAGTTGACACACAAAACCAGTCAATACAGCCCTGAATAAAAAAACCCTCAAAACAAATATTCCTTCATTGTATAATATGGGTTATTTGCATGGAATTGACTTTGTGCCAATAAGAATTTGCTGGTTTTTAGTTTTGTTTTATAGTCTTGCTTCATGTAGTCATTGTTTCCCAGGCATGCAAAACCCAGGGCCAGATGTTGTAAGTGTAATAAGAAGCAAAATAATTTTTTAAAGGCATTACCACCTAAAATTCTCCAGCCCAGTGAGTAAGAGAGAGAAGTTTACAAACATTTCAGGAATATAGGAACTGTGATAAATGCTGTCCCCACATGCAAATGTAATGAAGAAGCTAATGCTCACCAGGAAGCCGTTAGCTTAGCTTTCACTATAAGAGCTGTGTTCACTATCATAGATCATATTTATTTAAAGGGGCAATGGATTTTAAAGCATTCACACCCTCTTTACCCAGCTGCATCAACCTCATATGTCTTGCTTAGGCATGTTGCTCTTCCCATGTTTATGTGTACTGCATACCAAACATGGGCCCATAATGAATCCCCTCCAGTCACTCATATACTCACATGACATGAGATAAATGGGAAGCAGTGTTCTTCATGCCTCCAGAATCACTTGAATGAATGAATCACTTAAATTAATGAATGGGAAGCAGTGTTCTTCAGCCAGTCCTTGCACCAGGAAGCTACATTTTCTGCTTTAGCCACTTACTCAGCATCCATCTTCCTGGAGATGCACTGCTAACCTTACCTCCCATTGCCTCACCGTCCCTAAAGGGAGCAGCATGCAAGGCTGCTAGGTGGCACTGCCCCTTTCTCTTTCTGGACTACTTTATTCGATTTTGAAGCATATGCCTTCTAGAGTATCCCATGGGGCCCACAAGTAACACTGATAGCAGGATGGAAGGTGTTGGACTGTTTATTGATGTGGTTATCTAGCTTTGTGGGAAAGCCTGGGCAGGCTGAGTATTTTCCGGATGACTGTAGGTTATGTTTTCTCTACGAAGGAAGTCTTCTATGACACTGGACCTCACACTATCCTGGAAGATCCAGGCCCCAGCCAGGGTATCCCAACCCATGGAATTGTGTTTACTATGATTAGTTCTTCCCACACCAATTAATTCCACCTAGAAACTCCCTCATAGATATGCCCAGAAATTTGTCCTTTAGGTGATTATAGGTCCTACCAGGTTGGTTAATACTAACCATCATAACCCTATTTGCCCTCACTGAATATCTTGGCAGCAGTCCTCCCAAGAAGGCATCTGGGTCTATCCATGGTGGTGAGCACTGTCATAGCCAAACGTCCCTATGCACCAAGTGCCACTCTTGGCACCAAGTGCCATCACTGTACCTGCTCTGTAAGTTCATGGAGTGGTTTGAATGAGAATGTCCTCTACATGTGGATCCCAGTCGGTGGTGCTGTTTGGAGAGGTATGGCCTCACTGGGGGAAGTGTGTCACTGGGAGTGGGCTTTGAGGTTCAAAGCTTCATGCCACTCCAGTTTGCTTTCTCTGCTTCATGCTAGTGGTTCAGGATGTGAGCTCTTAGCCTCCTGTTCCCATCTCCATGGCTGTACTTGCTGTCATGCTGCCCCACTGTTATGGACCACAAGCCAAATTAAACTCTTTGTTCCACAAGTTGCTTTTGGTCATGGTGTTTTATTACAGCAGTGGAAGAGAAGTTAATACAGTTCATGTGTACATATAGATATGTATACATCCTGTAAAGGTGTAATATCTATCTGTGAGAGAGCATAAAGAATGAGAGAGAGAGAGAGAGAGAGAGAGAGAGAGAGAGAGAGAGAGAGAACAAGTTCAGGAGGTCCCACCCCTTACCTTCCCTACAGAGATGAGTTGAATCTCATGGGAGGAAGAGTCCCTATGGGACTCTCATGAACCACTTGCATCCTCCAAAAAGAAATCATAATAGACCCAATCTCATGAGGAACTCCTATTGGTTATCTCAGGTGCTGTGCTTCAAGACAACCATGGTCATATCCAACTCAGAGGAAATAGTTACATCACAGGGATTAATTGGTACTGAACATGGAGGTGGAGACTTCAGGCTGTTCATTGTGGTACATGTATGTGCTCACACACGAATTTCACTGTGGTGCATCCGTAGAGGTCAGAGAAGAGCTCATAAGAATCATTCTCTCCTTCCCTTGTGTGGGTTCTAGGGAATAGAGCTGATGCAATCTTGTTTGGAGGCAAGCACTTTTACCCACTGAGTCATCTTGCTGGCCCCTTATCTGTGTTTAATTAAACAAGAGGATGTGTTTGTTTCATTAAAATTTGTTCAAAAGGGAAAAGACGGACCAGACAGACAGAAAGCATTGAGTGTTGCCATTCTTGCATCTACTGTATGGTGTTGGGTTATGGGGAAGGAACTGGAGTCACTTCTGAACTCTGCAAGTAGGAAGGCTGGTTGGGGTTCACAGTTAGTGGAGGTTTGTGCTCTCTACCCCTGGCCAGCATCCAGGACCCCACAGATTCTCTCCCTCCTGCCAGGCTGCAGGAGTTTGTTCTCACACCTGAGTGAGTCAGAAAAACCCATTCTGCTTGTTATCAATTCAATTTCCCAGTCTGCACCTTTGTTAGCTCTGACTGATTGAGTCTGTTTTGTGTTCCAGCCATTCCCATTTGTAATGAGCATCAGAGTTGACTCTGTTGAAGGCAGGACATGGCCTACACCATGAAAAACAAACAAAAAAAAAAAACAAGCACAACAACAAAAAAAACAATATTTTCTTGTTATTTTCTCTTTCTTAAGATGTTGCTTCACAATCTCTGTAAGTTTAAAAGCCAGGCTGTTTCCCTGGTGACAAACATCCTCATAACAAGACAAAACACCATACTTCAGTCCCAGAAGGGTAGGTAAGCAGGAATAAACATATGTGTGTGAGAGTGTGAGTGTGTGTGTGTGTGTGTGTGTGCATGTGCGCGCAAGTGACATACACATACTGTCTGACAAAGTTACAAAAGCAGAGAAGAAAAAAAGAAGAAAAGAAGAGAAACAACAGGGGTTGGGGATTTAGCTCAGTGGTAGAGCGCTTGCCTAGCAAGCACAAGGCCCTGGGTTCAGTCCCCAGCTCCGAAAAAAAAAGAAAAAAGAAAAAAAAAAAGAAGAGAAACAACAGAAAGAGTCTCTACCCCAGATATAACCCATGGATGGAGCTGGCTGTGCCCAGGTAATGAAGTAAGGAATGCTTAAAGAGATCTGTTGGGCTCACAATTGTTCTGTGGGAAGATAAACTAGTGGAAATCTAAATGGAGACCTTTGGGTCAAGGTCTCCATCTGAATGTGTCTACAAATTGCTCTTCACAACCAAATGCCATAATGCAAATGGGTTCTGCCATTCATAAAAGCCATTTCTGATTGTTAGCACAATCAGAAATTGAAATAAGAAAGCAAGTTGGCTGGTCCCTGCTATTGGGGAAGTATACACTCTAAATGGCCTTCAAGTGTTTTGTTTTGATCTCCATGTTAGCTTGCATAACTAGGGATCCACATGGATTGTCTACTCCTGATAAACCAAGGTAGAAACATCCGTCAATATTACTGAGGGCTGCATGCCCAAAAGGGCCCAGCTGAAAGCTAGAATCAAACCTGTGTGAGCTCCTAAGTGATGAGTCTTCTGTCTTTGCCATATGCTTTTCCCAACATGATGGACTAGATCTTCAAATAGTGAGAAGAAGCAACCCTTCCTTGAATTGTTTTGTCAGGTGTTTGTTTTGTCAGGTGTTTTACAGGTATTTGTTTTGTCAGGTATCTTGTCAGGTGTTTTTCGGGTGTTTTGTCAGGTGTGTGTTTTGTCAGGTGTTTTTCAGGTGTCTTGTCAGGTATTTTTCAGGTGTCTTGCCAGATGTTTTGTCAGGTATTTTGTTAGTTATTAAGTGTAACTAACAAAGGTTCCAAATTGCCCTCACTAGCACCACAGAACCTTCTGTTCTGGTCATTGAAATACAGGGGGACATTCTATATGACTTACTGTAATGGTTGATCAAAGTGGGGAAATGAGCTGCTATTGGTGTAGGGGAATGTAGGCAGCATTCTTTGAGGATGATGAAACCCCACATCCTTCCCTGCATTTTCTCTTTTCTTCTGATGAGTACTCATGTTTGCCTAGAGCTTCAACAACACCAAAACTTGTCATTTCTTACCTAGAATACAGCCAATCAGGGTTTTATGAGGCTCTGGCAAGGACAAAATCTCTAAGGATAAATGCCACCTCTCCCATCAGGACCTAGGTATACTGCATGTCATATGTGTACTGCTTACCACCTGGTTTTGTGCTTAGCAGAGGAACCTCTATTTTAATCTACTTTTAAGTTCAAATGACCATAGGAGAGCACTGAGAGAACTTTCTCCCTGCAGGAGACTAAGCACCATATCACCTCTCTTCACAGTGGTCACAGTGACAAACTGAAGTTCACTTCCACCAAAGCTTTCCCTGGAGAGACAATGAGTTTATTAGAATTACTTATGAGGTATATATGAGAAGTTACTGACAGGGACTAAATGTAGGTGACCCTACAAAAGCCACACTGGGAGAATGATGACTGTGCCCCTCACCCCAATCTTCCCCAGCCTATATATGCTAGCCCCTCTCCAAGATAACAAAGCCATGTGAAATTAAAACATTTCATTCAATTGGGTGGAAGGAATGGTTGCATACTCAGGTGAGAGTCCCATTGCCCTCCTTGTCCAAGTTTCTTTGAGAGAATATTAGTAGTCAAGAAGCCCAGCTGTGATGAACTTCTGCAAGCGGGTATTTCTGAAGTTATGAAGATGATGGTACTTTGGGTCAGAGGACAGTCGTGTACAACTGATACTTCATGTAAATCCACAAATTTATGACTAATTCAGAGTCTTGGGCCAAAATGTAGCTTACTGGACCCCTGGATCAGTGAGGACTGGCCAGGAATCTCCTGCTAAAGTTTTGTGGAATCAAACTGTGAGAAGAAGAGATACAGGGAGAAGGGGAGAGGGAAACAAACCTGTGTTGACAAACCAGGGCAGATGGATATAGATCTCCATGGTGACTGTGCCCACTCAGGTCACCCAGGACAAGCCCTCCCTTGTCCTGGGATCTCTGCTTTGATCCCACCATTAACCACATCTCATCTTGCCTAGCCATGCATAATAACCCAGATACATAAGCTCCTTCTGGTCTCATTTCTAGTACGAGAAGACCCTGTCCTACCTGGTTCATGATTGCAATGCTTATATCCCTGAAAGGTCTTCAAAGTGATTGGCCAATGAATCCCTCACTGGTCCTTGATATCTCTACCAACTCTGATGGTTCAGCATTCAGACACTGTGGTCCTGAGATGCTCCCAGGTTGCTGTAGTTGTTCATGCCACATGAAATGATATCTCATTTGCAGTTCCACCTTTTCCTCCTGGGTGCTGGTCATCTCTCTCTCTCTCTCTCTCTCTCTCTCTCTCTCTCTCTCTCTCTCTCTCTCTCTCCCTCTCCCTCTCTCTCTCTCTCTTCTCTCTCTCTTCCTCCCCCTCCTCCCTCCTCTCTCTCTCTCTCCCCGGTCGTGTGTGTGTGTGTGTGTGTGTGTGTGTGTGTGTGTGTGTGTGTGTGTGTGTGTGTGAAGGCTAGCCGCAATTCGTTAAGTGCCATCCACCTTGGTTTTGGAATTTTATTATTGCTTTGTTTTGATTCAGATAGTATCTTTCACTGGTCTAGAATTCAGCAATCTCCAGAACTGAAATTACAAACATACCCCTATGAAAACCAAATTCTTACATAAATTCTGGGACTATAACGCAGGCCCTTATGCTTTGAAAAAGAACACTTTACTAACCCAATTAGTTCCCCAGCCACCTGGGTGTCCTGTTCAGCTGTACTTAATCTTTTCTCCACACAAATCCTGGGCAGGATATGTAGGAAATAATCCCAGACCCTAGATCCAAGGCTCCTATCAAGGTTTCTACTCTCTTGCTTTAGACACTGAGAAGAAAGTCAGCCTGCACAATCTCTGGCAGTCTTCAGAGTTTAGCAAGCACTGTTTTGTTTGAGTCTATGACTCAACGGATTTAATCAAAACCATGGCTCACCCATACTCCGCAGGTGCTTTCTATCTCAAAGCTCTGCTGTTTGCAATAGTGTTTGCATGCAGGGTTAGAATAATTGTTTTGTGATCACTGTTCTTTCCTGACTACTTTCCTTTTATATCTTACAATTCATAATTCATAAACATAATCAACAGACGGAGTAGTCTTTTTTTCATCAAATCAACAAGGATAAACACAGTTACAGGGTTCCCTGAGATATTTTTATGCAAGTATCTTCATTAACAAAAAAGAGAACACACAGGATGCAAGGCAAAAACAGTTTCCTAGGAAACTGTCACAAAGCTAGAGTATAGCAGCTGACAATCCTGAACATGCCAGACTCAAGAGCTTACTTTTGTTTCTCCCATTCATTCTTTGTTTGTTCAGTATTTTATTTTCAGAGTCTCAAGTAGCATGGTCTGCCTCAAGCACAATTTGCACTGAGGATAACCTTGAACTTCTGGTTCTCCTGCCTCTATCTCCGGAGTGCTAGGACTAAAGATGTACACCAGCAGTACATGTGGTACTAGAGATCATACACAGAATTTTCTCAGTATTATGTATTTATTCATTTATTTATTTTTACAGTATGTGGGTGTGTGCACACAAGCACATGCACACATATTTGACACATAGGGCACATCTAGAAGTCAGGAGACAACTTGGAGAAGTCAGTGTCCTTTTTCTACCTTCTGTCCTTTTTCTGGTTCGCAATGATCAAACTCAGGTTGTCACCTGGCTTGGCAAGAAGTGTCCTTATCCCCTAAACCACTTCTCTGCAGCCCTCACCATTAATTGGCCTACTGAAAATGGCCTTGCATGTTTCAGGGACTCCTTTCTCAAAGGATGTTCCGTGACACAGCAGCAGAAGCACCCTCGAGTTAACAGAAAGAAGACTAGAAGAAGGGCTCAGCCCCAGTCAGTATAGGCCACCTGAATTCTAATCTGCAGTCCAACAAGACCTCAGAGAATTGTCTGCAGCATTCCTGTTGAAGACAATCTATGCTAGAGACTTTTTGCTTGTTTTCATCTGGACACTCATTTGCATTCTTCATCCCATACCAGAGAAAACACATTAGTATCCCTTAAGCAACACCATTCTCACCATGAGCTTGTATATGCAGTGGTTATTCAGAGCCACATACCACCATCACATGCTACCTTCCATGGTGAGTCATTAAGATGTGTCTCTTTGGGGCTGTTTGCAGATAGTTCCAGAAGCAGCAGGGCACTTTCATGCTGAGCACCAGGAAGAGGGGATCTGGTCCTGAAGTCACAGAATTATTCAAAATTAATGGAGTGATGACTTCACCCTTCATAATGGTCTTGGTTTTCTCAGATGAGAGAAATTTGGTTATGAGAAATCCATCCTGAAGCATCCAGATACTGGCATTTCATCCATAGCAGATGCTTTACCAAAAACAAATAGCTCTCAACCAAGCTGAGTGTCTCTAGATGGTAGACTTGTGGCCTTTGGGAAAGTGACAGACTTGAACACTATGGAATGTGGAACTCATGACGTTTTTGGTCCATGAGTAGCAAGACTGGCAAGAAGGTCATCACTGCCTGCAGTAGACATCTGACAGACCTAACTAGTTGTAATCAAACCACCAGACTAGCCTTCCTATACCCTCAGAACTGGCCCCTCCTCTCCACTTGCTCACAACTTCCTGTAATCCATGTGCTCTTGTTGCAACTCTTGTTCATATTGTCCTTATCCTCGCTCCAAATAGAGCTGGGCTGCAGAGCTAGGGTTAAAGTTAAGAAATGAAATAACAAAATAAAGAAAATTCCTCAACAAAACTTCAACTAATCCCTGAAGAGCTCTGATGGTAGACAAGTAGAGTTGTAGAGCTTGTGTCATCCTCGGTCTTCCAGTGGAAATATCCCATCTCCATCACAGATCACAGTAAGTCACCCATGTCTCTCCCCATCCCTATTGTCCACAGTATGAGTGTGGGGTTAATTATGGCTATCAATTTAACTGGATCTGGAATCAGCTAAGAGACAAGCCACTGAACATATTTATGAAGGATTTGCTTGGTCAGGCTATTTAAAGTGGGAAAGTTTTAAAGGTGTGGTAGCACCTTCTGATGGCAGTCACTCAAAAGGTGGTCTCAGGGGGGAAGTATTGCTTTATGGCCTGCTTGTCTTTGTGTTGCCTTCCCACCATGCTGATGAAGTCACCTAGCCACCACCACCACTCCTCCTCCTCCTCCTCCTCCTCCTCCTCCTCCTCCTCCTCCTCCTCCTCCTCCTCCTCCTCTTCTTCTTCTTCTTTCTTCTTTTCCTTCTTTTCTTCTTCTTCTTCTTCTCCTTCTTCTTCTTCTTCTTCTTCTTCTTCTTCTTCTTCTTCTTCTTCTTCTTCTTCTTCTTCTTCTTCTTCTTCTTCTTCTTCTTCTTCTTCTTCTTCTTCTTCTGCTGCTGCTGCTGCTGCTGCTGCTGCATTCAACAGAAACTTCCAATGTGGACTGAAGACCAGTGACTCTCCAGGAAACTTCAAGCCTTCAGCACAATTATGGAAGCACCTGTGAGCCAATCTTATAAATACCCTTATACTCTATTTATCCTGTTGGTTCTATTCCTCTAAGAAACCCTGACTAAGGCAGAGAGAGAGAGAGAGAGAGAGAGAGAGAGAGAGAGAGAGAAAATAAAGTGTATGTGTGTGAAGTGTGTACATATGAATGTATGAAGTATGTGTGTGAAGTATGTGTATATGTGTGTACGTGCATGTGTATGTTTGTTTATGTGTGCATATGTGTGTATGTGTGTGTGCATGTATGTATGTAGTATGTGTGTGCATACAGTGTGTGTGTGTGTGTGTGTGTGTGTTCACTTCAGATGGTTTATGATGACCTAGGCTGGAATCTGACTCTCTCCTTGACAGATTAAGTATCTTTAAAATGTGATATAATAAATGGTGACCAGAGGAATCTCTGACCAGCCTATGTTTTGTGAAGAGCACTCCAGAAATGCAGCTTTCAAGAGTGGTCACCAGTTGGGGCTGGGATTTAGCTCAGTGGTAGAGCGCTTACCTAGGAAGCGCAAGGCCCTGGGTTCGGTCCCCAGCTCCGAAAAAAAAAAAAAAAAAAAAAAAAAAAAAAAAAAAGAGTGGTCACCAGGGTAGGATGAGCTGGGGTAGGATATAGCTCTCTTTGACTTGTTCAGACTCCTATAAGTAACCTCTCACCTATACCACAGTAAATATGTCTGATAAACTTACTGTTTCACAAAGAACAAAGAAGGAGGAAGGGGAAGAGGAGGGGAGGAGGAGGAGGAGGAGGAGGAGGAGGAGGAGGAGGAGGAGGAGGAGGAGGAAGAAGAAGAAGAAGAAGAAGAAGAAGAAGAAGAAGAAGAAGAAGAAGAAGAAGAAGAAGAAGAAGAAGAAGAAGAAGAAGAAAAGAAAGGATGAGGCAGAGAACCTTGAGCTAAATATTCTGGAATCTGTGTGCTATTAACATTGTTCTTTGGGGAAGGTCTTTAGGGCCCTTCTCAGGCTACACTCAGTGTCATCATGTGTCTGAAAGGGGCCCTGTTTTGTAAATGTCTGGGGTTTTTTTTTTCTCTTTTTGATTCCCTTCTTGGATACCTGCTCTGATGATTTCATGTAAGCCCTTGAACAGCATATGTACACGTATATCTACATATGTGTACATCCTTGAAGTATAGCAGTGCAGGGTTAAAGAAAGGTTAAACATTTACACAAATGTGACTGTAGTAGAAATCCTATCCTGATTAATTATGTTTTCACCCAACACTGATTTTAAGGCCCTTTCATTCTGCAAAAATGCATTTGGAACTCATTGCTTCTGACAGATGTGTGTAGTTCCAATGAAGACTTGGTAGCGTGTGACAAAAGAGAGGCTTGGGTAAGTATGGAGAGAATGCACTGGATGAGCAGTGTCTCCCTCGACGCAAGGGTAGTTGCAAGCCCCACTACACAGTGATGATAAAAGGATTTCTCTTCCTACCTGAAACAGCCAAGGTAGGTGTCCTGAGCTGGTACAGCTCCACCATCAAGGGCCTAAAGTTTTCATCTAATTCACAACACTGCTCCTGTTCACTCTACCCACCTCCCACACTCCCACACCCACACCCACATGCACATATGCATGCATAAGGAAAAGCCTGGAAGACCAGGAAAATACATTACTAATTCTTTCCATGGGAAAAACACAAACAAAAAAACAAAAGAATTAGGTCTAGTAGCTTTCTCCTGTAATGCCAGGACTGAACTACACAGTAAAACTTTGTCTCAATAAACCAGAAGAAGGAAGAAAGAAAAAAGGAAGGCAGGAAGTAAAGGGAGGGAGAGAAAGAAGGAGAAAAGAAGAAAGGAAGGAAGGAAGGAAAAAGGATGAAAAGGAAGGAAGGAAGGAAAGAAGGAAGGAAGGAAGACCCTGCTAATGCTGGCGCCATTAGAACATAGCCTCCATGTGACCAGCCCAGATGTCTGGCACACTGAAGCCCATCCACAGCTCCCAGGTGTTTCCCAGGAGCCCATGGAGAGAGGCAATCATGAATATTAGATATTAAAGAGTTCTCTTTACAGATGACAACTGAGAGCAAACTAAATGACAGCCAAAGTCACACAGCTATTCAATAGCAAAGTGTAGCACTCTGGGACCTTCCACTTGTGTGAAGGATGCTTTGGGGACACAAATGACCACCTAAGAAATATGACAAGCTTTATATAGCTTCATCCATTTACGACTTGTCTCTTCCACCCATTCAAACTACAAACCTAGATGCCTATGAGCACACAACAACAAAAGGGAAGAGCTACAGGTCCCAGCTCAATGCCCGTGTTTCAGCCATGCTCACCCCAGTAGGCAAAGGGCATCCTCAATCATTTTCATCTTTTTCACAAGGTCTCACCTCTAGATGAAAGAAGTACAGGCAATCAATGGCTGCTGAGGAAGGGAGAATCAGTTTTCTTCAGGGAGAGCTCCCGGATAGGTTATCCAATCACAAGTGGGCAGCCCTACATCTAGGTGGTAAACACTAAATGGACTCAGTAGAATTTTGTGTTTTGTTTCTCTGTTTTGTTTTATGGGGTGTTTGTATGTGACAAAAATAGTTAAAGATGAGGTCATGGATTTGAGAGGGAGTTAGGGATTATGAGAGGAGTTAGAGGGAGAGAGGAGGGGTAGGAAGGATGTAGTACTCAAGAATAAAATTCTCAAAAAAAAATACTTTCAAAGTTAAAACTGCTATTCATTTTAGAAAACCAAGAAAAGTATGGAGAATTCTTTTCACTTCAAGCTCACGGGGCTTCATTGCTTCCCAGAATTCCCAAGTCTATAGCCTCTTTTGTCCCATGCCCCAACTTCAATCTGCACTTGTGTTACAGCTCTCTCTTGGGCTTTATTTGTCTGGCTTAATTGCCCCCAAGCGACCAGCAAAAGCTGGTAATTTACCCACCCATTCCCCCACAGTATTCTGTAAATGCCATTTAAATCACATCAAGAGAAGGAGTCTTGTCAATTTCCAGAAGGAGCTGCAGCTGTGAGCAGTAGCATCCCCATAGGACATAGGTTTCTTTCCTGTCAGCAGAAAGCCATCAAAAAGAAATTTCCAAGTAGGAAGGTGGTAACAATATCCTTCTGCTGCAGGAATCCCACTTTTGCTCCCTGCTTTGATTCCTTGAAGGCAGAGCATCAGTTTTACAGGGGAAAGGACTGACTCTCACAATATCTGTTTTCCTTTTTCCATTCAGGATGAACTTCTAGCAGAAGCAGTGACCAATAGTTGTGGAAGGATCTGACTCCAGTGTTGGTCTACCTGATATGTACTGACAGAGGAACTGTGCCTGCCTCTGGTGGACTTTCCAGTCTCCTGTGCTCAGTGTCACTCCCTGCTGTGTCAGGAGACACTCCAGAATGTTCTAGCAGCATTCATGCATCAGAAGCTCTGAAGGATTCCATCACTGTAACTGTATTTCCTGTTGTGTGATCCTGCGGTCTGCTCTGGTTAATGACTCTCTGTCTCAAGATCAGTCATGGTCATGTGACCAGCCATGCCCTGGTTAATGACTCTGTACCGAGGTCACTCATGGTCATGTGACTAGTAACATTCCCTTTGTACAGTGTACCACAGGTTACAAACACCCAATCCTATGCAGTACTCCACAATCAAAGCTAGAGGAACAGACCGAAGCAATGGCTCAGTGGTAAAGTCACTTAATTTCCCTTGCCAATGGCCTTGGTTCCCAGCATCCACAGGCTGAGTTAAAATCCAAACATCCTCATGGTGGCTCACAAACACTTGTTGTTCCAGGGGATACAACACCCTCTTTTGGCCTCCATAGATTTCTGCACAAATGTGTGCACATATACATAAAAAGGTGCATGTGTCCACACACCTGCGAATACACACACACACACACACACACACACACACACACACACACACACACACACACTTCTTAAAAAATAAGTATTTAGGAAATAAAAACTCAGAGCAGGAACTGGAAGTAGAAACAACAGAGGAAAGTCTTCATGGTCATTTTATTCTCCCAAGCAACTGAGAAAGTCTAGCAAGATGTTATCCACAAAGTTCACACTTAAGAATTTCACAGCCCCCTCTCTCCTCCAGCCGAGCAAGATGCCCAAAGGAAAGAAGGCCAAGGGGAAGAAGGTGGCCCCGGCCCCTGCCGTGGTCAAGAAACAAGAGGCCAAAAAGGTGGTCAATCCTTTGTTTGAGAAAAGGCCTAAGAACTTCGGCATTGGGCAGGACATCCAGCCCAAAAGAGATCTCACGCGCTTCGTCAAATGGCCCCGCTACATCAGGCTGCAGCGGCAAAGAGCCATCCTCTATAAGCGGCTCAAAGTACCTCCTGCCATCAACCAGTTCACCCAGGCCCTGGACAGGCAAACAGCGACTCAGCTGCTTAAGCTTGCCCACAAGTACAGGCCAGAGACAAAGCAGGAGAAGAAGCAGAGGCTGCTGGCCCGCGCTGAGAAGAAAGCTGCTGGCAAAGGGGACGTCCCAACTAAGAGACCACTTGTCCTAGGAGCAGGGGTCAATACAGTCACCACTTTGGTGGAGAACAAGAAGGCTCAGCTGGTGGTGATTGCCCATGATGTAGACCCCATTGAGCTGGTGGTTTTCCTGCCTGCCCTGTGTCGAAAGATGGGGGTGCCCTACTGCATCATCAAGGGAAAGGCCAGGCTGGGGCGCCTGGTCCACAGGAAGACGTGCACCACTGTTGCCTTCACACAGGTGAACTCGGAAGACAAGGGTGCTCTGGCTAAGCTGGTGGAAGCTATTAGGACCAATTACAATGACAGATATGAAGAGATCCGCCGCCACAGGGGAGGCAACGTCCTGGGTCCTAAGTCTGTGGCTCGCATTGCCAAGCTGGAAAAGGCAAAGGCTAAAGAACTCGCCACTAAGCTGGGTTAAATGTACACTTAAGTTTTCTGTACATAAATATAATTACAAAGTTAAAAAAAAAAAAAAAAAAAAAGAATTTCACAGCCCAACTGATGGTTCATCAGGCTAAAAGCACTTGTTGCACAAACCTGACAACCTGGGTCCAATCTCCAGGGCCCCCATAAAAACGAGAGGACAGATGTCACAACACTGTCCTCTGACCTCTACCTGTGCTTTGTGGAACTTGTGCCCCTCCCCCAGGACAAAGCTTTTAAATCTAAAAAGTTTAAAAGGACCACACAATCAAGTTGCTCCCATAACTGCTTTAAAATCTCAACGTTGGAAGTATGGTTACCTGGAGTACATGCAGCCTGTGAGCCACAGGTTGGGGACCCCAAACAAAACACATTGGGTGGGTCAGGGAAGGGTGACTGAGAGGTGCGAGGTCAAGAACAAGCAGGCAGTTGTGAAAAGATAGGTGTGAGCATGTTCTCGGGGAGAGGGGGCACCCTGAAGGTGGTGGGTGAGGAGCCTTCATGCACACAGCAGCAGAAGCATTACAAAACCACATTGTGTGGATATCTGCTGGAAGCACCAGGCCAGGGCCTGAATACCTGGGACAGATCCTCTACTCTCCCTGGCTGTGTGATGTTGGAGACCTTTATGGGCTTGCTTCTCCATCTGTGACACAAACTTCCTAGCAGGACTCTGTTTTTTTACTCTGATGAGTTTAAGGGAAATGCAAGGTGAAGGGGGCTCCGTGTGGTCCAGGTCCTATATGTAGATGACGAACAGTAAGTCTTGGCATCCATCCTGAGCTCTTTATCCTTATGCTGCCTTGTTCCCTACCTCGTGACTGTCCTGGACAATGTGAGACTGTCATGTTCATTCTACAGACATACCAAACGGTTGTTTTCGGGATGATACTATGGAGTTTTCAAGCTATGACTCAGCCTCACAAGAAAACTACAGGCCCTAGGACATCAGCATTGAATTTCTGCAGCAGCATAGCTACATAGATAGTCACACATGATTGGGTGGTCTATCTTCATGTTTCATGGTTGGGGGTTAAGCATGGGCGTGATACAGTGAGTGCTGGGTTCCAATACATACTCCTCCACTGGTTCTATCCCTTAACTTCTATTTGGCCTCCATTTCTATGGTGGATTGAATAAAATGGTCCCCACATGTTCATATATTTGAATGTTTAGTCACCAGGACGTGGCACTATCTAAAAGGAGGTGTAGCCTTTTAGAGGAAGTGTGTCTGAGGGTTTCAAAATCCCATGGTAGGCCCAGTCTCTCTCTCTCTCTCTCTCTCTCTCTCTCTCTCTCTCTCTCTCTCTCTCTGCCTGAGGATAAAGATGTAGCACTTATCAGGGTCATGTACTCTGCCATGCTCCCAACCATGATGAAAATGGACTAAACCTCTACAACTGTAAGCCAGCCCCCAGCTAAATGCTTTCTTTCATAAGAGTTGTCTTGGTCATGGTGCCTTTCACAGCAATAGAACAGTAGCTAGGTCAATTTCCCTATCTCAGTAGAACTTTTATACCTCCCTGATAAGATTGAACACTCAAAGGGCTTAGAATAAAAGCTAGACCTGAGTAGGTGTCCCAGTAAATATGAAGTTATTACCTATATTTTAACAACAGAAGTACAAAGGAGAAAGAGGCTGAAAGGTTTCGAGCATCCTGCTCATCCTCCCAGTCCTTGTGCTGAAGCCCTGAGGGCACTGAAGTTTCTCTCATCTCCTGGGTTTCCAGCAGCTGCTACCTAGCACATCTGCCACAACCTAATCCAATTCATGCACAATAACTTCTTCATCAAGGGGCTTATTTTGAAAAACACGAAATAGGTGACCTTTTTAATTTCCTCAAGCTTTGCCACCTTTTAGCATACAATCAAGAATTAAAAGTCTCCGTAGGTAAAAATCTGGGTCATGAATCCAGAGATTAGATCGGCATTTAAAAGTCGCCTTGAGCAACAGAAGTCAGATGTGCCAAACAGGTTGAGAAATTGGTGAATGAATGTTCCAGCTCTTCGCTTCGATGAGGATGCTTGCTTTGGGTTCAAGTGAAATACGGGCTGGAAATGTAATATGCTTTCCCTTGCTGTGGCAAAATAAAAAGCTAATTGAGCCACAGAATGTGCCATAGAGAACTCTGTTGAAGCCATAGCATGATTAACATACCAGGGACTCAAACAAGTGCAGTTATCACATGCAGACCCCAGCTGTCATAATGGAGGTTAGGGGTGGGGGATTAACACTGGGATTTATGTAAACCCAGTATCAATCACATGCCACAGATATTAGAATATTGCCAAAGTATGGCATCTCAAGCCGCTGCTTATGTAGGAGTTCCTCTAAGCTATTGTGTGTGTGTGTGTGTGTGTGTGTGTGTGTGTGTGTGTGTGTGTGTGTGGTAGGACAGGGCGTGTGTGCACACATGTGTGCATGGGTGGGTAGGTAATTTTTAAGACAAGGTCTCCTATAGGTCTCCTACAGCCCAGCTAGGCTCAAACTCTCTATGGATCTCAGACTCGCCTCCTGATCTTCATGTTGCTCTGCCTCTCGGGGATTGTCTAAGTCAGCTTGAAAGTACATCTGGAAATCAATTGATAATGTTAGGAGGCAGGGCGGTGATTTCAAGAGGCAGGGCTTAGAGGAAGGTGGATAGGTCATTGAGAGCCCAGCTAGTGCCTGGGAAAGGGAACGCTCACTTGCCCATTCCCCTCTCTGCCTTCCACCTCATCACATGAGATCCTTGGCTCCCTTGGACCCCACCACAGTGACATCTGCCACAAAGGCCCTTGCCAGGACCAGTGCCACCTGTTTAGGCTTTCAACCTCCAGAACCTGAGCCAAATAAGCCAGTTTCCTTTATAAATTATCCAGCCTCGAGTATTTTATTACAGAAACAGAGAACAGACAACATACTCCTCAGTCAAGACAAGGACTTAGAACATGAGAAAGGAATCTTGGTTTTCACTTTTCGAGGGTCCCAAACCCTAGGCAGAGAATCCTCACCCCAGGTTAGTGCAAAATTATGTCAACAAGGTGTGAGGGTTTTAACTTGGTGAAAGTCCAGCCTGCGGTCATTTGAAAGGCATATTTAAGAAAATAACATATGCTTAGACAACACTATGTGACTCTGTCCTGAAACTCACTATGCAGACCAAGGTGGTCGTGAATTCAAAAAGATCCGATTGCCTCTGCCTCCCGTGTGCTGAGATTCAAGGCATGCCCCCCTATGCCTGACACAATGGGGTACTTTCATATGCTGAGTATGATAATCACTATAATAATAGCTAATAGGGCAGAGTTTGAATTTAAAGCAACTGTCCCATTCTCCTCACTTATCTACATACATGCATGAATATATACATACAGCCATGCATACGTGTATACACACATTCATGCATGCATAATGCATTCATGCATATATACATGTATACACACAAACATGCATGCATCTGTGCATACATACATACATACATACATACATACATACATACATACATAAGACCCAGCTTGGCCTGGACCCAATCTGAAAGAAAGATATGATCAGTTCTTACAGTTTAGCTGTAAATGACAAGAATGTATGCAAATTGATGAAAAATCTAGAAACCACACACTGAAGGCACTTAGGCTGCTGGGAATTAAGAAACAATAGGCTCTCAGTAAGACTTGGGGCAGAGTAAGGAAGAACTCAGTGACCCAGAGAAACATTAATCAGATTATCTTGAATATGAAGATTCCCTCAAATATATTCTTTATTAACATATTATTCATAAGGCAAATCTAGCCCAAAGAGTTGCTTGTACCCAAGCACAGTCTTTATGAATATATTATATGAAATGCAATTATATGAATATATTTCCTGGAATATGGTTTGAATGAATTAATTATATCTAATGAATCTATCATCTGAAGGCTGCAGTCTCAAAGGAGTGTTCCTTTGAATTTGTGTATAATTCCCACTCCATTTCTCTCCCCCAAGGCATGTTCTCTCGGCCCCCCTGTTCTCCAATGTTGAGCTGCTCACTTTGGTAAGAAGGCACCGGGGCAAAGAAGAACTGAACATCCTTAAAGCTAATTCTACTAAGACAGAGAGAAACTCAGCACCCCACTGTGCCAGGCATAGGGGTGCATGCCCTTAGTCTCAGCACATGGGAGGCAGAGGCAACCAGAGCTCTTTGGGTTCGTGACCACCTTGGTCTGCATAGTGAGTTTCACGAAAGCTCGAGTTAGTTACACAGTGAGGCCCTGTCTCAGGTGAGGTGAATAAAGTACCCCATTTTATAATATTTCAGTTTTGTAGAAAACATACAGTTAACAATTGAAAATCTGGCAGATTCAATTCTCTGTGTACTGAGTTATATGGAAAAGGTAGAAAGGTGCGAGATTTTAGATGCCCCCAGACCAGTGCGAACCCGCTGTGACAATTAGCTAATAAGAAAACTAGCTCACATTTTGGCTGTATCAATAATGACTTTGCCATTAACCATGGTTAGTGAGTCAGTGGACCCAAATAAGCTAGAATTCTCACCTAATACTCTTCTAGTTGAAACTGGGAGGGAGTATGATCCTTCCTTAAGTCTAAGAAGAAAGATGGGGCTGTAGGTAATGAGCAGTTCTACCTGTAATCCAGTGAAGGAAATTACCACATGCAGGGAGTGAACAGACTTTGCTGATTCTCAGATTAAAGGAGAGGCTAGACACTGTCCAGTCACCTGAGCATTGCTCACCCTGAAGCCCTGCTGCTTCCCAATCTACCTAAAGGAGGAAGTGGCTGACTGTGGCCTGAGGAAACTAGTCAGGTCGTGTTTGGAGTGAGCCTTGGAAAATGAATGAAGGTGACATGTGTAAAGGGCAAACACCTGCAAGGTGGCTGCTTAGACCAGGGTGCAGCATGTCAGGAGGCTGAGCAGAAAGTCAAGTCCATAAGTGCATAAGTGCATAAGTTGTTGTGAAGCCAGAACTGGACCTGGAAAAAATCCACAATCAGATAGGGACTTTGAGCATGGATGAAGCGTGTAGAGAAAGGCGCTGAGGTGCCAGCCAGGAGTCTGCTGCAGGGACTTTGTGCAGCAAGGAGGCCCAAATGGAGAAGTAATAGAGTATCTCTGTACCAGGCTTTCCTACCTCTGCATGAACCAAACTTCCCCAGATGGATGTGATCAAAAGGAAGGAAAATCAGAGCTTTCTGGATGGTTGTACCTGCTGTACAGAGCTCCTGGAGCACACATACCCTTCTCTGCCCAGCCAAGGCTCCTGTAGTGTTAGGTGCACATGTGGTTACTAGCATACCAGAATCCTGCACGTGTGTTCCCAGACCACTGTCAGAGCCAGCAGAGTCCCAAGCCAGTGGCTCGCAGAAGAGCTGGCTCTTCTCTGGATTTAGGGGTTCTGGTCTAAGAATCTGGGTCAAAACACATTTTTGGTCTATAGCACAGTGCAGCCCAGACTCCTGTGTGAAAAAGTTTCCCACAAATGTGAGGTCCTGTGGGGCCTGGGCCCTAATTACAATTTCCTTCTCTGACCTCATTTTACCCCCATATTAGTCCAGCATGGGAAAATGGAAGCTTGGTGCCAAAACACTGGAGAATGGCCTTGTCCATGCCAACTAGTTCTATATGTGACCTAATTTCCCATCCTGTCCTGGGCCACCAACAAAATGCAGGCTAATGCTAAGTCCTCTGTCCTCCCACTTAAATCACTCTCATTCTGGGTGTGGATAGGGCACATGATGTTTTATGTCCGTCTACAAAGTAGGCAGATGGGCTTATTCCTCTCACCTATTTTGTTGTCTTTCTGCTTCATATTGCTCTGCACTATAACCCGATAGCAATTTCATAATGATATCCCTGCTAATGTAATTTTCCATATTATGCTGTATAACCAACCCAAGGCTCTTTTAATGTGCAAAGCTCTCAAGCCCCATTGTTCCCCTCTGCAGAGAGGGCTCTGGCAGGCTTCTTTGTTCCATGTTTCACATGCAAACCCCCTGCCATTTGTCACAGTGACTTTTTTGAGTGCAGTGTTGTCCACTGTAGAAGGCGGCTTTCCTCATGAGAAGGTGAGTTCTTCACAGGAAAGCATCCCAGACACCACATCCAGTATACTCTGTTGTGGGGTCACTCCAGTATTTCCCTGGCAGACGCTGCAGATGAGGAGTGCACACACTTCAACAGGGATGTAACATGTTCCTCAAAAGTCCATTCATGGGGTTGGGGATTTGGCTCAGTGGTAGAGCGCTTGCCTAGGGAAGCGCAAGGCCCTGGGTTCGGTCCCCAGCTCCAAAAAAAAAAAAAAAAAAAAAAAAAAAAAAAAAGTCCATTCATGGGGCTGGAGAGATGGCTCAGCAGTTAAGAGCACCGACTGCTCTTCCAGAGGTCCTGAGTTCAATTCCCAGCAACCACATGGTGGCACAAAAACCATCTGTAATGGGATCTGATGCCCTCTTCTGGTGTGTCTGAAGACAGCTACAGTGTACTTGTATATGATAAATAAATAAATCTTTAAAAAAAAAAAAAAGTCCATTCATGAAAGAATCTAGTGTTGACATTATTTAGCATCACAGTAGTCTCAATGTTTCTCCAGTTTCGTTACAGGTAATTATATAACTTTTTACATCATGGAAGTTTTCATAACTGCACTAAAAAATACAGTAAAACGAAACTCAGAATCTCAAACACGAGGAGTTTGGCATAGATAACTAACATTTTGGCATGGACCAACACGTCAGGCTCACTCCCCCATGGTATACCGCTGCTTAGACAGAGTTTGGCCAGGACAGTTGAGCTACTCCAGTTCAGTAATTTTCCATTTCAGGTCCCTCCCCAACCCCTCCCCTAACTCCTCCCTTAGCTCCTCCCCTAACCCCTCCCCTAGCCCCTTGCTCTGTAAAGGCAGGATGCTTTTGCTGGAGTACCTCAGCAGATGCCACCCACACCCTCCGAATGTCCATCTGAGGGGAACCAAACACCTTCTCTCTGGGCTCCTTTACTTGCACAACCATCATGAGTGAGCATGATGTGAACATCATAAATGACTGTTGCTTTCAGTCTAGCTCACAGCCCAAAATGACCCTGTGAGCCTGACCAAGCACCTTACCATGTGACAATCCACCCCTGTTTACCCACAACTTAAGGCTTTCAAGGACTTGGTGGAACAAAACTGGCATAGACCTAGGCAGATAGGGGAGTTGAGCATGCCACTTCTAAGAAAGAAACCATCGTGCTTTAAATTCAGAAACTGTCAATTCTTGTGATTTTTTTTTTTCTGTGACCTATGGATTGTTTAAACTGTGTGATTGGGTTCCGGGGGCTGGAGAGATGGCTCAGTTGTTAAACATGCTTACTGCTTTTGCAGAGGACTCAGTACCTGATATATCAGGAAGCTCTCAACTACCTATAATTCCAGTTCCAGAAAATCTTATGCCCTGTGGCCTCTGAGGGCACTTGTATGCACACAGTGCACATAAACTCATGCAGGTACACATACATATAACTTTTTTAATCTTGACATTTGAATGTTTAACATTTGGGAAAATGTTATTGAGTTGGGGATGTGGCTCAGTGGAGAAGTACTTGTTCATCACTCATGAGGCCCTGGGTTCGATCCCTAGCATGGCAAAAAATAAAAATAAAATAAAATTGTATCACTTAATTTCTAAATATTTGAGTTTCCAATTATTTTGTTTTTGCTTTCATTCATTTTTTTAAGTTATCACACAAAACAATGCTTTATTATTACACATAAATCAGTTTTCTGTACCCATGTTCATCCAAATTACTCTCTCTTTTCTGTCTTTTTCTCTCCCTTTGATCCCTTCCTCCCCTATGTAGTACTCCTTTGTGTTTTCTTGTCATGTGTATGCTCATGTGTGTGTGTGTGTGTGTATGTATGTATGTGTGTATGTGTGTATATGCATGTGTATGTGTGTGTATGTCTGTATGTGTGTGTCTGTGTGTGTGTGTGTGTGTGTGTAAGTCATGTATACATTTGAAATATGGATCCTATCTATTGTGAAAATGTATTTAACAAGATTCACAACCTTTTGAAATTCGTTGAAATTTTGTTTTGTGGTACAGCACAAAAATCTATCCTGGTGAGTGTTCCATTTTTATGGGGAAAAGACTGTTTGTTCTCAGCCAAGAGTTCTATAAATGTCATCTAGGTCGAGATGGTTGCTAGTGCTGCCATAATCTTCCAAAGCTTTTGTCTACCAAGCGCTCTGTTCTGTCAGCAACTAAGAGTGGAGTAGGAAGGCTCCTGTGACGCCCATTGGTTTGTCTGTTTTTTCCTTTTATGCTGGTTTTTTTTTTTTTGCTTCCTGCATTTTGAAGCTCTGTTATGAAATACACACATATTTACAAATATTACAGCTCCGATGGATCACACACAGACTTCTCTTTGTTTTCCCCATTATAAAAGGTCCCTCTTCATCTCCAGCAGTGTCCCTTATTTTGAAGTTTGGGTTAAATAATTCATAAGCTTCCTTATGACTCTAAAAGAAAAAAATGGGGGAAAATCATATTTGTCCCTGAAGCTGCCTGACTCATTTATACTCAAAGGTATCTGCTTTTTCATTCCCTCTCACGGTATGACAGATCTCAAGGCTTAAAACATCAGTAATGCGAAGGCCAACGCTCTGCCAGAACAGATCCTCCCAGATGTGATTCCAATGTGCCCGCCAGGGGAGCAGCTGTTTCTGCCGAGCTGCCCAGAAGAACTAACAGTTTGTCAGATCTCAGAGCCTGCATGGCTGCTCCTGAGTGCATCACATTGATGAGGTAGCTGCAAACGGGACTCTTCGTAAACCTCAAAAATACGGTGGCCTTCTTGGTAACACACTCCTTCCTCCAGCTTGTCCACCAGATTCTCTGCACAGAGATAGAGTGGGGTCCCGAGGTTCTTGAGCCTGTAGAATCAGATGATCAGCAAGTGTATCAAGAGCCACCCTGATGCTCAAATTTACAGAATAGGAAAAAAGGTCAAAGGCACCTGTTAGTTGTTTTCCTTGTTGTTGTGACCAAATACCTGACAAGAAGCAACTTGAAAGTCCTTTTAGGCTTAAATGGGAGATGCCGTACATCACAGCAGGAACGTCACGGCGAAAGAAGAATGGGGTGGCTAGTGACATCACTCCCACAGCCAGAAAGCATAGAGAGAGATGATATAAATGCTGGTGCTCAAACGGGCTCTTTTCTTTTTCTTCAACCTGGGACCTCAAGCCCATGGGATGATGCGGCCCACTTTCAAGATGGATTTTCCTTCTTTAAGCAACTATTTCTGGAAGCACCCTCCTAGATACACTCACGGGTGTGTTTCCATGGTGATTCTAAATCCTGTAAAGCCGACAGTGATGATTAACCATCGCTGTGCCCCTGTAGTTTTTAAGTCAGAAGACGGGAAGATGGGTGTTCCCAAGCACTGCCTCGGACCCTTTCATTTTGCCGTTACACACATTCAGCAGAAGGGTAGAACTGGCCAGGTGTTTCGTATCTACTTTTAGATGATTTGATGAATAATTTTAAGGCCTTGTTGTCAAATGTGTTCTCAGAGGGAAATGGGGAGGGGATATATTGGATGTTAAATGCTCCATTATTTTTTTTACATACTATATTGGTCAAATTTCCATTACAGACAAAAGAACCACTCTAGCTATGTGTGGCAAAATGAACGTTTCAGAGAGCCATGTGCTTACAAAGAATAAATAATCTCCAAGCTAAGTGACCATACTTAAAGACATCTGCAGAGCGGCCCACTGAGAGAAGGAATCGCCCTTTTTGATCAGGAAGCAGAAAGTATAGACAGGAATTAGGACTCATGGGTCCACACCACTAGGGGCAGGAAGACGGACCAAGACTTCTGTCTCCAAGGCCATATGTATCTGCTAGAACCTACCACAGGGAACAGATGCTGTAAATCTTACTGTTTAACTCTGCTCAGAATTCAAGTCCCAAATAAATCTATCTGATCAGTGATCGGAACCCCATTCAGAGTGACACCTGCAGAGAGCAGAGAACATACAGTGCTCAACTTTCCAGGTACTACTAGAGAGGAACTTAGCCTGGAAAGAGGCTAGAGTGGGTGCTTAGTGTACAGCCAGTGGCCTCTACTAGGGGCCTAGTGAGAAGGAAATTTGGGTTTAAAATGCCTTAGGAATATCACGCTGGCTCCTAATGTAACCCAAGACCAAGGAGGCTGGAGCAGATCCTTGAGTAAATAGAAGAGAAGAGAAAATGGGAAAGGAAGTAGGAACTTTAGAGTACACATGGAGGAGAACCAATGAGGTGGGAGTGTAACCCATCTTCAGAAAACCTAAGCTTCCAGAAGGGCAGCAAGGGGAATTAGAATGGAGGGGTGACATAGTGACCAATGTTTGGCAAGATCCATTTTGGAGTTTGGATCTTAGATGTTCCCCCAAGGGCCATGTATTAAAGGCTTTGTTCTAGACCAGGGCACTGCTGGAAGGTGGACAAAGCTTTAAAGCTGGGGCTGGATGGAAGGAGATTAGGTCATTGAAGGTATGCCCTTGAAAGAGATATTGGGACCCTGGCCATTTCCTTTCTCTCTCTTTCCTTCTTAGCCACCACGAAGAGAGTTGCTTCCTTCTCCACATGATCCCACCATGATGCTCTCTACTTTACCACAGCCCCAAACCACAGAGCCAAGAGACTGTGGGTGAAGACTTCTGAATCCATGAGTCAACAGAGACTTTCTTTAAATTACTTCTGTAAATCAGCCAGTGCCCCTCCAGTCCCTCCCAAGAGACAACTGCACATGTTCAGAGTACAAACACAGGCACAGTCACACAGAATCAAGAAAAATGTCTGCCTGGATGTCCAGTAGGAGTCATCATAGGCTAATCGCCATCACAGCAGGTGAATGTGCAGCTTACTGTCCCTTACCTAAAATTCATGGAATTGGAGGTATTTCAGATTTTTTTCATGCGTCAGAATATTTCCATATTTCTACTGAGATAACTTGGCACTGTTACATCTGGAGTCATGTGCTGGTCCCCAGTGCACAGTGCTCAGATACAGGGCTTTGTGGATATGACCAGATCATAACGGCTCTGATGTCTCGATTGTTGACGCGCTGATGATCCTGTAAGTTGACAGTATCTAAGGATGTAGAGCCACCTTTGGGGAAGCAGGTCATGGGAGGTATGTACCAGGAGACTTGTCCCTGGCCTCTTTTCTCCTTCTTCTCTGCCCCACTCTCACCCTCTGGGCCTCTAATCCACTATGAGGCAGGCAATACCCTCCATTGTAATGTTTGGTCTGACCACAGGCCCAGAAACAACCAACCATGGACTGAAACCTCTGAAATCACTGGGCGAAGTAAACCTTTTCTCCTTTTAGCTTCTATGTTGAGTATTTGGTTGTCAAGGAGACAGAGGGAGAAAATAGGTTGGCATAGCATCAAAGTCCAAATACAAAATGTGTGTATTTCATGTATACCTTATGTACATACACCAGAGGTGAATATAATATTTTGCTTATTGAAATTGAAGGTCCTGGGAGGATTTTTCCCCCCTTGGGAATGCTGAGTAAACTGTGTATTATGTACCTGCATTTCGATTGCAGCCTGCCACAGAAGTCAGATATGAAATTTTCCACTTTGTAGGGCAAGGTCTTGTGAGCACTTAAAAACTTTTGAGAATTGAGAAGTTCAAATATACATTCTACATATTCTCCATTTGCGTGTGTATCAGTGTAGACTTTTAAAAACAGTGTTGGGGTGGGAGAGATAGCTCAGCAGTTACCCTAATCCTAACTCTCACCCTTCTGCTGTTGCAGAGGACCCAGGTTCAGTTCCCAGAACCCATATCAGGTAGCTCAGAACTGCCTGTAACTTCAGTTCCAGGGGATACAACATCTTCTGGCCTTTTAGGGTACCTGCATGCACATGATACACATAAGTTCAAGCAGGCCCACATACATACATACATACATACATACATACATACATACATACATACATTTTTTTTAATGTTCAGGGACCAGTGAAATGGCTCACTGTGTAAGGATACTTGCCACCAAACCTGATGATCTGAATTTAATTCCTGGGAACCTCATGGTAGAAAGAGAGAACCAACTTCCACAACTCGTCCTTTGATCTCTATATGTGCGCTAAATTAATTAACTAATAATAAATATAAAAACAATACTGGGCAGAGAAATAGCTCAGTGATTAAGAGCACTGACTGTTCTTCCAAAGGACCTTGCCCAGAACCCGTGTGTCAGCTCACAACCATCTATAACTCCAACCCCAGTGGTTATGATGCCCTCTTATGGTCTCCACAGGCACTAGGCACATGTGGTACACAGACATGCATGCAGACAAAATACCCATACTTGGAAAATAAAAACAAACAAACAAACACTGAACAAAAAGCAAGATGTCAAAAGTTTCAGACAGGAACTTTTAAAAACACACAGCGCACTAATAGGAGTTTTTTTCAATGAACACAAGTGTGGGTGTGTAGGTTGATGTCATTAGGCAGGTGAAGGCAAACAAAGTAAAACGAGGCCTGCCATTGGACGAGAAGGAAGGGAGGCAGGAACAAAAGTTTTAGAAGGGAGGGAGAAGGAGAGAGAGAGAGAGAGAGAGAGAGAGAGAGAGAGAGAGAGAGAGAGAGAGAGAGAGAGAGAGAGAGAGAGAGAGAGAGAGAGAGAGAGAGAGAGAGAGAGAGACAGAGACAGAGAGAGACAGAGAGAGAGACAGAGACAGAGAGAGACAGAGAGAGAGAGACAGAGACAGAGAGAGACAGAGACAGACAGAGAGACAGAGACAGACAGAGAGACAGAGACAGAGACTGGAGTGAGGAGAGAGGAGAGAGGAGTGGAGAGAACATGGCAGTGGGTGTTAAGATTTTTCTCTGCGCATAGTTACAGGTTGTTATGATTGTTCTTAAGGGATGAGTGTGAACAGGATTTTGTGTTGTCTAGATGGGAAAATTATATCTTACCAATTGGATCAGAGGATACTGTGTGGTGTACTCTGTCATGTGGCGACTGCATTGAATTCAAGAGAGTATGTGGTGCCTGGACACACCAGGCCAGCATGGAATCGGGATGTGTATGCCTGGCATGGTCACAACCAGCCCTGGGAACCAGGTGGGTAGAGAGATTGCCACGGACTCAGAGAGTAGCCATCGGTAGCGTGAGATGGGATGGAGCTGTGAGTGAGGAGCGGGTCAGAACATACTTGGGGCAGCATGGAGCCACTGAGGTAAATTAGTGCTAGTTCCAAAGGCCCGCTGGAACCAGAACTAGCGAGAGCACGGCCACCAGGGTACACGGGAACTGTTCCGTCCCTTTTTATTTTTTACCACAACATGGGTGTGCGTGTGAACATGTACATTGTGAAAATTTCCTCTAAATTGAAGCATTCTCTCTAGGAGGGGTAAGGGAGCCTCATGAAACTCAAGAAGTAAACAAACCCCACAAATCCCATCAAAGCTGAAACTTCCAAGACTCACAAGGCCCCTTCTACGTTTATAAAAACAGCACATTGCTGAAAGAACAAACTCTCAGACCTAACAAACTGTCTGCAAGTAATGGAGAGAGCTGGAAAGAGGCAGCTTTTGCGAACCATCGCCCATGTTGGGGTGGGTTTTGCAGGAATTCGAAGCTGTCTATGAATCACCCCTGTTCCTGTAAGTAACCTCAATAAACAACAAGTTGGACTTTGGTAGAATTATTGCTTTGATCTGTCCTTGGTGCTGTCTCAGGAATAAGTGGAGATTTGTGTCATTTCACTGGCATGTACTTCCTGGCATGTGACTGCTGGAGGTTAAATCAAAAGCATGAGGGAATAAAATAGAATTAGCCATTGTCGTGTCAAAAAGCTTTATCTCTGTTCCTAGAATTCAGTTTTTTAATGTGTAGAAGAAAATAGACAACATATCCACAGCTATTAACTTAGGTGGGTGACAATGTGATTGTCAGATCCTTTGTGTAGTTTTCTATGGAGTCTAATTTCTCACAAAAGAGTTTATTTTTTGAAAAGGAGAAGGTGGTGACTCTAAAGTGGTTTCACACATTTAATGCAACTTGACCAACATTTGTTTCTGGATGACATTTGGATTTGCTGCATAGCAGGGTCGAGCACTGCAATCCCCACTCTCCCTGGGTTTAGTCAAATTGATGTGACTTCAGGTGGCTTATCCCACACACAGAGATGCAATTCAAAATCACCATAGCTTCTACCGTCCTCTGGAAGAGGGCAGGTGGGCTAGCTCAGAGCTGTAGTAAGTGAACTTGGGTCATGAGCAAGAGAGATAGCCCTGGAAGACAGAAGCAGAAAAATTAGCTTCCAGGGGAGACTGGTTAGCTTAGAGAAGGGACAGGAGAGCTAGAGAAATGGGGTCAGCAGAGTCCCTGGGAGACACCCTGGATCTGAGGTAACATCTCTCTGGTCTGGGGACAATTGTGGCCACCAGAATAAAGAACCTTAGTCATCCTGAGAGTGTTCCCACAGCCTCTCCAAGTCAAGTCAAGACACCTTGATTTCTATGCCCCTAGGAGGGCATACACTGTGAAATGGGTTTCCCTAAAAGGAAACAAAGAAATAGTCTCCTGAGAGGGCTTTATAGAGATGCTGAGAAGCATCAAGGCTGACCAAACACGCAGCTTATAGTCACCCATTTTACAGATGAGAAAAGTGAGTCCCAGAGAAATTAAATCATTTTTCCAGGACCACACATGTAGGGCAGAACTAAGTTCTAGGTCTATTCTTTGAGCCCTAAGCTCATCCCTCTCACCACTCCAAAGACCCAACAAAGCCCATGAGAAAAGCACAAGGGACAATTTCCTTGCCTGACATTTCTCTCAGTATACTGGCCATCTGAAAGCTGTTGCTTCTCAGAATGTCCGTGTTTTCTCGGTCCAGACGGAAATTAAGGCCGTGACCGTGTTCAGGATGTGCTGCTGTGCTTCAGGGAGCGCTGCTGAGGGCATTGTCTTATCTCAGCTCAGAGATGCGATTCCTCATTCTGTTTGGCTGGAATACGTGTCTGTGGAGGACAAATTAGATAGCCCTGGTGAGACTAATCACGTAATAAATGGCAGTTGCACTCTGAAGAGCACAGATTCATGGAGAAGTGGCCCTGGGCACTATTAAGGAGCCCTGGATAAGCAAGGCTGTGTACACCTGCCTTTGTGCCCATCCTTCCCCAAGAGGGATCGGAGAGGCTGAGGGTGGCAGGAAACTGGGTACCAAGTGGGGCACTTTGGCATAATGAAGTGAGCTTGTCTCCTGAAGAGCCCTATTGGTCATATTTGGAGGAAAATGTTTTAGATGAGGTCCCCTGGTAATTGTGTTACCGTCATAATAACTAATGCTTGGGCTGTACAGTGGGGCTGAGAACAAGCAGGAAGACAGGAAGGGAGAGGCAACATTTGTGACATCCTTGTTTGAGGGTTTTCTTCTTCTTAAGGAGCAGGCAGCCTAGAGCTAGCCAGAAAGTGCTTTAGCTAAAGAAAAGATTCCAGTTATGCATCCAAAGACAACTTCAAATCATGCTGGATTAAGTGTGTGTGTGTGTGTGTGTGTGTGTGTAATAGATCAGTGAGTGAGTAAAGCACTTGCTGTGTAACCATCAGTACACAAACCCCGTGTTTAAAAGGCTGGGCGTGGTAGTGTACACCTGCAATGCCAGTGCTGAGGGAAGTGAGGGAATTCCTAGAGCAATCACTGACTGGCCATCCAGCCTGCCCTAACCAGTAAGCTACCAACCAATAAGACCCCCTACTGATTATACCTGAAATAAAATGTTTTAGAGCTGATCCCCTGGTAATCGTGTTACTATGACAATAACTAATATTTAGGCTGCACAGAGGAGCTAGCTATGGAAGGTGGGGAATTAAGATGTCTCAGTGGTAAACATGCCTGCTGTCCATGCAGACAGCCTGAGTGTCATCCCTGGGATCCTCACGGAGAAGGGAAAGAACCAGTTCCCGCAAGCTGTCTGACTTACACATACACACTACGGTTAGCATAATGTAATTTTAAAGGAAGGAACAACAACCAGGGGTGATCTCATGCCTCCACTTTCACATCTATACACAGGCACTGACACACACACTTACACACACACACACACACACACACACACACACACACACACACAAATACAAAAAGTAACATCATCTTGACACATATGTGGACTTCTATCCCTTAGCTCTTTCTCTAGCCTTGAATCACTCTCCAAGTGCTGTGGGGCCCATCACTTCTGCCCTTGCCAGAGATTCAAAAGTGGTTAGCAGGACAGTGCAGATTCATAACCCCTCACAGTCACAGCCCCCCTGCTAGCTCGAGGGCCGTCTTGTTCCTGATCCCCTCCACGGCTTTTCACCCCCACCTGCTTTCTGCGCTCAACACCACCGGCCCAGGTGTGGTGCCTGTTCTAATCCACTTCTCCATCGCTGAGATAAACACGTGACCAAAAGCAGGTAACAGTTCATCACTGAGCAGTTCCTCCAGGCAGGAAGCTGGAGGCTAGAACTGAAGCAGAGACCACACTCTCTCTATTGATTTCCTCTCTCTCTCTCTCTCTCTCTCTCTCTCTCTCTCTCTCTCTCTCTCTCTCTCTCTCTCTTCTTCTTTTTCTGGAGCTGGGGACCGAACCCAGGGCCTTGCGCTTGCTAGGCAAGCGCTCTACCGCTGAGCTAAATCCCCAACCCGATTTCCTTTCTCTGACCGACTCCGTTTCCTTTCTCTGACCGGCTCCGCTTGCTCCCTTACACAGCTCGAGTCCACCTGCCCAGGGATAGCAGCACCCACAGTGGGCTGGTACCTCTTACATCAATTAGCAGGAAAACGCCCCACAGACGCTCCAATCTGAGAGATGCAATTCCTCAATCCAGGTTCCATCCTCCCTGCTGACTCTTATTTGTGTGTCAAGGTGACAAAAAACTAACCAACGCGGTGCCTAAAGGCTTCACTGGTTTTCACCGGAAGTCCTCTCAGGCATTTCAGCTAGGGTCGGGGGTCAGGCATTATCCCTGTGGCAGCCTTCCTGTGCCTAGTTCCCACACTAACCCTGGGAGCACCGGGAATATTGGTTGAGGCTAGAAGTTTGAGCCTGACCCTACCTCCTGTTTGCTCTTTGCTTCCCGGCTTTGAATACAATGTGAAAAACCACCTGGAAGTAGCTAGAACTCCTGTTGTCTGCTGTGCCTTCCCCTCAGACCTGTGAGTTAATAAATAAATAAATAAACCCCCCTCTTTGATAAATTTCCTCTTGGAAGTGTCAGGTACTTGGTGACAGCATTTGAGAAAAATAATTAATACAAGAGGTCATTTCAGGTTCAGTGATGTCGTGAGGTCATACGTTCTTTTGGGGTGACCTAATACCACAGATAAGACTAGTGTCTTTAAAAGGAAGAAAATACATGGTTCGGTCCACATCAAGAAGAAAGGCATGGTGGCACATAATGAACTGAACCTCTGAACCTGTAAGCCAGTTCCAATTAAATGTTGCCCTTTATAAGAGTTGTCTTGGTCATGGTGTCTCTCACAGCAATGGAAACCCTAACTGAAACACTGGCCTAAAGAGTGAGTTTCAGGACAGCCAGGGCTACACAGAGAAACCCTGTCTAAGGGTGTGGTGGGCACATGAGGATGCACTAGGGAAAAATCTCTTCAGTAAACCAAGAAGAGAGGTTCACCAAAACCTGGCCTAGAGGCCCCTTGACCTTGGACATCCAGCTGGCAAGACACTGAGGAAAACAGTGGCTGTGACTGAGCCGCCAGTCTGTGGGGTTGATTCTGCCATTGCCGTGCGCGTTAGAGAACATGTACTCGTTCTGCCCTTTTCATTTAGCAGTAGTACATGGCAGACGTCTTTGGCAACTTTCCTATTTGGCTCACCATTCCGAATGTTATGACTTACGCACTCCTGACAGCAAGACTTTTCGGCTCAAAGCAGGAGAGAAGGACAGAGAAACTATGGCTCAACGAAAAACCTCGGCACCTCAGAATCTGGTCGAAGCCTCTCGTACCAAGTAATGGCCTGGATGAGTACAAACTTAATCCTAGGTGGAGACAGGAAGCCAGTCTGGTCTACATACACAATTAATGTTCGTTTAAGGCCTTTCTCCCTTCCCAGCTATGAACCTGTAATCTCCTAAGAATCTCAGTAGGAACCTCCTTTACCATAAACAGAAATACCCTCTATATTTCTTCTGCAACTCTAGCGACTCCTGGTTTTTGTTTTTTTGTTTTGTTTTGTTTTGGTTATTTTATTTTATTTTATTTTTTCAGATGCCTCTGAAGCCTCCCTATAATCTCATTTAGCGAAAAAAGTGATTAAAAAAAAAGTTTCTTACCAAGTTGAGAACAACCAGAATGTTACCTACATCAATGGCTACACACTTAACTCTGATTCCTCTTTAAGAAGGCCATTCTCTGGGGTGCGCCTTCTTTCTCTCAAGTGCCTTACTATCTATCTTCAATAACTCCAATTCCACCTCATACTGGTTCATCCTGAAATTCTTTCTGTGTAGTGTGGCCAAGGATATAACTTTACCTGAGTCAGGGCCCCTAAATATCCAGGGAACTCCTTGGGCTGCTGACCTGACATTGTGGAGTCATAACTCTGTCTTTACTGCCATTGGATAGGGTGTGTCCAAATACACGTGTTCTGAGTTCAAAACCTCCCTGAAAGCAATTCTCAGAAGTCCCATAATGTAGTTCCCGCATTCTGACACAGAGTAAAAAAAGTATGGTGCCTACCCTGGGACCAGTTGGGCCCTACTACACCTACTCTGGGACAGGTTCCTTCCTAAGCCTGTTTTATCTCACAGAAAGCTTCTCCAGCTCTGAGGCATCCCAGACCGTGCTCCAGCCACTGCAGCAGGAACTTGTTCAGGCAGAGGTCAGGCCTCAGTGGCACTGAATCAGACGCAGGTCAGTTTTTCAGACATTTTTTTTTCCATATAGATTGGAGAAAACATTGCTACCACCATCAAGCTGTTTATCGTCCGCTCTAACTACCACCTTCCCTCCCAGCACCAGCTTTTCAGAAACAGAAACTTCCCACTTGTAACTGGAAGGTGAGAGATACACCAGAGCTGGTGGCTGAGCCGCAGGCTCCCTAAGGCTATGTGCTTCCAGAATCCAGAACCAACCCTACAATCTCTGGAGGTCTGTAAAGCCTTAATAAGTAAACCCTCCCACAACCCTGATAAACACTCCAAGGTCCTGGCGAGAGCCCCTACAACTCACCATGTAGATGGTTCCACCACCATCGCCACCACTTGGGAGGTGGAGAGGAAGTGGTCAATGGCTCCCTGCCTGTTTCCTCCTCTATGCTATGTCCTGAGTGAGGGTCAGGGTGGACTGGGCCTCATCCCTTCAGCCACGCCAACTTTTTTTTCTCTCCTCAAATGCTGAAAGCTGCCTCTAAAAGGCACACATTCCTCCTCATTCCCAGTTCCAATGAGCAGCAGGCCACCTGCTCCTGAGCCTCGCTGAAAGCTCATGGGTCTGTCTGGGATATGTTAGTCCTCTCCCTACCCACAGGAAGGAACAGAGTGAAGGAAGATGTTCCTGCGCCTGAAGCTCTGTCTCTGTGCACTAGCATAGCATGGAGCTCTGTCTCTGTGCACTGGCATAGCATGGAGCTCTGTCTCTGTGCACTGGCATAGCATGGAGCTCTGTCTCTGTGCACTGGCATAGCATGGAGCTCTATCTCTGTGCACTGGCATAGCATGGAGCTCTGTCTCTGTGCACTGGCATAGCATGGAGCTCTGTCTCTGTGCACTGGCATAGCATGGAGCTCTGTCTCTGTGCACTGGCATAGCATGGAGCCCTGTCTCTGTGTACTGGCATAGCATGGAGCCCTGTCTCTGTGCACTGGCATAGCATGGAGCCCTGTCTCTGTGCACTGGCATAGCATGGAGCTCTGTCTCTGTGCACTGGCATAGCATGGAGCTCTGTCTCTGTGCACTGGCAAAGCATGGATGGTCCCAGGTGATAGAGGGGAAGCCCACAGGATGGGAATATAAGAGCTTCCCTTAGATGCTGCTCCAGTCTCACCTGTGTACTGAGTCCTTGATCAGGACAGATGGGCCGGCCTCCTCACACTAGTCGTCTGATCATAGGGGCCACAAGGACATATACACTTATCTATGGTGGGTTTCAATGTACCCCCCGAACGACCTCATGCCAACACAGCACAGCCAGGTGAAGCTTCCCAAGATGACTAAGAATATGCCTGCCCTTGCCATACTCAGGAATCTGGGGTAACCCAAACAAGCCCCATATCCCAGAGGCTGCTCCATCCCCTGAACCCACAGCACATTATCCCAAGATATTTCCATTCTAACTTTCATCCTTGATGTATCTGTCTTCTCTTGTCTGCTCTCTGCCTGGAGCCTGGGGAGAAGGAGGGTCTCTGAAGAGCCAGGTCTAGATAATTTATGGCCCTAGAACCAGGCTCAGAACTGTTTCTCTCTGACTCACCCCTTCAGCCTCTGTTGCCCCATCTACACAATAGCTGTGACACCCACATCTTGAAGGCAGAGGCTGGACCGTGCGACCCTCTGAAGGTGTATCCTGTCTTATCTGGCTAATCAGAGCCAGGTATCACCCTTTAGGTCTCAGGTGGCTTCAAGACCTGCAGGTGCTCAGCAAAGGCTGTGAAGTTAATTCCTTCCCCCATGACTTCCGGATATGACTCAGACCTTGCCTGTCTGTGACAGAACCCAGGCATGGGGGTTGACCCTTCAGGCTTCTCCCTTCCTCTCTACACTTCCCAGCAAGAGCAGCCCTTAGGACAGCTGCTGAGTCTCCAGATGAGGGCTGAATGGCTGCAGCTGCCCTGTGGCCAGCACCATCATCTGATAACCGCAGGAAGCTCCTCCCCTACAGACACCAGCAGGCAAAGGCCCAGCAAGAGGAGGCCTCGTGATCCACTGAGGTTTGGTCTGTTGCTATGTTGTAATACCAAATTCTGTACCCGGAGGTCTAATTGTACGTGTGAATTCTCACATTTACCAGCTTTTGTTGTGGAAGCCTTGTTCCTTAATTTAAAACTATTGGTTAAATAAAAATAGCACAGTCAGTTACAGGAGGGATTAGAGGTAGGCAGGGTTTGAGTTACCTGGTTAGGAGTTGCAGAGAGAGGGAAAAGAGAAGGGTACAGGAGGAGAGAGGAGAGGGGAGAGAGGAGGAAGCCACCATGAGAGGAGAGATACCATGACCACACAACCAGGAGAAACAGAGAGTATTTGGGGTACACAACTGGGGAAGTAGCCAAGCCAGTAGTTAGGAAAGTAAATTAGGGTTTACCGCCCAGTAATTGTTAAAGTCAAATAAAATAACCACAATCTGAGTCTCATTCATTTGTAAGCTAAAACAAGGATAAGTTGAAAGTTGGTTCAAGTACAATGATCTAGTCTCCAAAGTTCCCCTGGCTGTGGAGGAAGACAGGATGCAGAATCCCATAGGAAGACAGTCAGGACTGCTAGGATTGTGGGGAAAAGGAAGGTACTGAGTCCCCACTCTGACCTGCTCTGTCTTGTCAGCCAAGTGTCCTCTTCAGAGGTAAAATTGGGTGTGACAGGCTTTGAGGCGTGGGCCTGACTGTTCCATGAGCTGGCTCTGCAGGCCCTATGGCATCTGCCTGGGTTCGTGGGTCAGCTTGGCCAATATCAACCAAACTACTCAAGTTTCTTACGCTTGAGTGTCACCTGTAGCATTTAGATAAAACTGTTCTGTTTTACATCATGGTTGCAGCAGGCTCCCCAAAGACAAGCAGGGGAAAGAATGTGGAAATTTTGAGGGGTTCTGAGATAGTTGGGGACTCCCTGGTTGTCTGCAAGATCCTCCATGGGACTCTAAAATGGCCACTCACTAAGAGTCATTTGCCAAGTGTCAACCAACTCAGAGAAGATAAAATATCACATTTGCATTTCATGCAAATATTTAACAAAATTAGCATAAACTCTAAATTTGTTAAGCGGAATGTGGGTAATTGGCTTTCTTTCCTTTCATAAGCTACTAACCACCATGTTCAGCAAATCAAACATGAAATTTAGCTATGCAGACACATGGGCCATTTGACCGGCTGATGGGTGAGTTTGATCGGAATTCAGGCCCCTCAGGCTGCACCTTCATGAGACTCCAGAGGATACTTTCTGCTCTTGTAGCTGAAAAAGCACTCAATTTGGAGAAAAGGTTTCAGCCAGGGTCACCACTAGCTTTAATAAGCCAATTAGCAACATTGGCCAGAATTAAACTTCCTCAGCAGGGTGTGTGTGTGGGGGGGGTATGTATCTGTGTCAAAGGTCAATCTCTCCTGCCATTCCTCAGCCTCCCTCCACCTTAGGTTTTGGGGTTTTGGGTTGTTTTTGTTTGGTTTGGTTTGATTTGGTTTTGAGAACACATCTCTCACTGGCCTAGAGATCACTGCTTAGGCTAGACTGGATGGCCAGTGAACACTGGGCATCCACCTATCTCCAATTCCCCAGTGCTGTGATTACAAGCACGTGTCAACTTAGTATTTTTATGTTGATTCTGGAATCAGATTCAGGTCCTTGTGCTTACAAGGCAAGAGTTTTAGCAGCTGAGCTCATACCCAAGCTTCCTTGAGTGTTTCAAATGTCCTAGAGCACATCTGGCAGCTCTACCCCAGCTGGTCTCTTATGACTCCATCAGCTCCCTTCTTTTCTCCTCCCTGTTCCCTCAGGACCTAGAGCTCCAAATTGTGGCAGATGTTCTCTCTAGCATGTGATTTCTGTCATCATGGCTGACAGTCATAACCAGTCATCAGCTGGGGAAAGGCATTCCAGTCCACACTGCTTTCTAGGTAGAGGGGAAATGACTTTCTGGACTATGGTGATTTCAGAAACAAACCAGGTGTAGTCCCTGGCTGCCCTCACTGGCCACTTACTTACCTTGGAGCATGTTGTGGTTTGAATAAGAGTGGCTCCCATAGACTCATATACTTCAATGCTTAGGGAATGGCATTAGGAGCTATGGCCTTGCTATAAGAAGTGTGTCACTGGGTGTGGCCCTCAAATGCCCAATCCAGGTTCCGTGGCTTTCTTCCTGCTGCCAGATTCGGACTTAGAGCTCTCGGTTACCTCTCCTGCACCATGTCTGCCCGCATGCTGCCATGCTTCCTGCTCTGACGGTAATGGACTAAACCTCTGAACTGTAAGCTACCCCCAATTGAATGCTTTCCTTTATAAGAGCTTCAATGGTCATAGTATCTCTTCAAAGCAATAGAACGCTAAGACAGGGCTTGTCTTAATTGATGAGCAGATCTGGAAAGGAGGCCTTATCTCTTAGGCAACCCAGACAACAGAAAGGCAGCTGGGACAGAGAAGAATGATCAGGGAACAGTATTGAAGCTCAGAACCCAGCCCCCTGCAGCTTCAAGACAAGGTTCTGGGAGTCCATCCAGCAACCTTTCTAGCTCCACCCTCATCAGACTTCCAAGGCCTTTATTAGAAAGGGTGGCTGGCTGCATGCTGAGTTCCTGACTCAGCATATTTGGGAAGGGATCCAAGGAATTTCATTTCTTATAAAGTCTCATAAATTGCTGGTGGGCCGCTGCTGACCAAAGCCCTACATCTTCAGAGACAGTTTGGTATACTGGTCTGTTGTTAGTGTATTCAAAGTCTCACTCTGCCCTTCCTGCTGTGTGACCCCTGGCAAGTAGTTGATCTCTCTGTTTACTAAAGTCCCTCACTGCTCAGATAAAGCTAAGGATAGTAGTTGTGCCCTAGAGCTAGTGTGTGCCTTGATTAAGGCACAACCCTGAGCACTTCATGCTATTATGGAATTCTGTTCTGTCGTTGCCCTTTTAATCTAAGAATTGTGTGAAAACTCTAAGGGGGCTTCTAAGCCCCTCACTGGGCAGCATCAGGCATTCACAATAATAGTGCTTGATTTCTTTCAGGCATTGCCACTGGAGCAGATGTAGATTGTCAGCAATGAGCACCACCCTTAGAAAGCATTTGGAAAAATAAAATGGTTAGTGGATCTAGGTTAAGATGTTTTTGCTACTGGCTCTGATGTAGGAAAATCCTAGGGAACAATTCGAAGTTCAGAAAGGCACACTCTTATTAGTTAAGCGGGGGACCCTTTATGGTCAGGGAACAAGAACACTGGCAGCACTGGCTGACATGTCTCACTGAGGCTGGACTGTGATGACTGATTTCTTACACCTACTTTTGCTCTCAGATTCCTGATATGATTTAATAAGAACTGCTGATGAGTAGACACATGTTCTAAGATTTAAGGTAGATATGATTGTTTTTATATAAAAGTTTAGATTTGTGATTCTTTAAAGATTTTTATAAGATTACTTTTAAAGATAACTAATAAAATAATTAATCCGTTCTTTGTAACTGCAAATTGCTGCTGGCCAGTAGGAGTGCCTTAGTTAGGGTTTCATTGTTGTGAAAAGACACCATGACCAGGGCAACTCTTATAAAGGACAACATATAATTGGGGCTGGCTTACAAATTCAGAGGTTCAGTCCATTCTCATCATGGTCAGAAGCATGGCCGCATCTAGGCAGGCATGCTGCTGGATGAGCAGTTCTACTTCACATTTCAAAGGCAGCTAGGAGAAGACTGGCTTCCAGGCAGCTAGGATGAGGGTCTTAAAATCAATGGCCACAGTGGTACACTTCCTCCAACAAGGCCACACCTATTCCAACAAGGCCACACCTACCACAAGGCCACACCTCCTAAGAGTGCCACTTCCTGAGCCAAGCATATTCAAACCACCACAAGGAGAAACTGGCTGAGCATGTTCCTAGCTCACACTTTGTTACTATATAACAAGTTGCTTTGTTGCAAATGTATGTGGGTTCTTGGGAATAATTAGTTTTGTTTACCTGTACTACATAACGTTATTTCTTGTAAAGGTATTAGGGAGCATACTGTTTTTTCACAGTCACTCAGTAGATGAAAACCAGAGAGTAATAGCATTGTAGTTTTCTACTGCTGAGATATATGGGATAGATATGGGAGAAAAAAAGATGTTGAACATTGTTCCTTCCACCCATAACTATGTGTATATATGTATGTGTTTGTGTGTGTATATATATATGTGTGTGTGTGTGTGTAAAGATTATGTGGGTATCTGTTGTAGCTTGCTCCATACACTGTCTGTGTGTATATATGTGTGTTTATGTGTGTGTGTGTATATATATATATATATATATATATATATATATATATGGGGGTTAAATGCTTGGAGCCTCCTCTTTGGAATTTTGTTCCATCCACCCACCTAGTATATGTATATATGTGAATATATGTATACGTGAAATGCTTGGAGCCTGCCTGTTGGAACTTTGCTCTAGTCATTCAATGTATAATTGTCTGTCTGTAGGTCTGTATGCATGTATGTATTTGTATATATGAAGTTATCGAAGTCTACTTTTTTCTTAATTCACTCAGTGTGTGTGTGTGTGTGTGTGTGTAAGAATTTTCTCTCTTTTCTTTTCTTTCTGACTGGCCCTGAGAAGTTAAAAGAGCTCAGAGATTTTTGCTGGTTACAGGGAATGCCAACCCCAGTAAATTAAGCTTTGTTCTCTCAGAAAAAAAAGTCTGCTGAGCAATTCTCTAATCGCTGGCTACCATAGGCAGCAGCCCTTATTGGTATCTGAACCAACCCTTGCCAGCTGCTCTCAGCACTGACCCTCACTGGATGCCTGCCTCAGTTTACCCTGTGGTATCAAAGCTGGGCATTGCCAGAAGGCCCCTTGTGCTAATATGCCAAGCTACAGAAAGCACTAGTCTGGGAAGTTGTGTCGGTGATCCTCTCTCCTTCCAAGTATCAAGAGCTTTTTACCAAATTCTTTTTCATTCGAAAGCAAACCTCTAGGGCAAATGCTAGTATTATCCAACTTTACATATGTAAAACCTGATCAGAGAAGTAAAGTTACTTGCCCAAAGTCGCACAGCTGATAGAGTTTGAATTTAAACCCTGACTTCAGCCTCAGTTGCCCTCCTGCCTTTTCATAGCCATGCAAGTGATCAGACCTTGAACTCCCCATGACTGGGCATGGGGTTGGGTCCACATGGAAGCAACCACATGGCTGTCTGGCATTCACTGCATTAAATAGAAACTCCAGCTCTTCTGTTTCACTGGCCTTATACACAGAGCCCAAGAGCCACTCTGGACACTGTAGTTCTAGAACATTCTCATCTGTACACAAAGTGCAGCCTTCTGTACATACATATGTGTGTATGTATGTGTATATGTGAAATGCTTCCAGTACTTGTGGGTTTTTCAGTTGCTCCCATTCCAGTTAGAATCGAATGGCTGCAGGTCAGGTGAGGTGGCTGTGCTTGCAATCCCAAGTTTAGGGAGGCAAAGACTTGCAGATCCCTGGGTCTCACTGGCCAGCCAGCCTAACCTAATCTGTAAGTGTCAGACCAATGACAGACTTCAAAACTCAAAGTGGATGCCTGCTCAAAGTTGGCCCTCCATGTGCGTACATATACAGCGAGGGAGTGGGAAGGGATGGAGGGAGACAGAGAGGGCAGATAGGACAAAGTAGGGGCTAGAGCCCTGAGTCTGGGCTCAGAGGGATCAGGAACCCCGAAGGTTGTCAGTAGCTGGCACAAACTAGACAATGAATAACTGCTGCATGAACAACTGAACTAACTGGTCAGAACCAGAGCACACAGTTTGCATTCCTGTTGGCTGTTTGTGCGACACTGGGCCTCACGGAGCTGCTGGGAGAAGGGACAGAGATCATGTTGGTGGAGAGAGTTTCACACACTGCTCAAGACTGCCTTAGTCACTGTAATGAAAAAAGGAACAATCCAACCGACCTTTGACACCATCAAGAATCACTAACAGTACTGATAGACCACCATTGTTTCTGCAGAGAGGACCCTAAGCCACCAGTTAAGTAATTTTGAGCTCTAATGGCCAGACACCTCCTTCTCTGTCTCCTGAGGTCCAGCCTTGTGACAATAAAGTGTTGTTTACATCTCCAGCTCTTGCTCTCTTTCCCTCTGGAAAACCTTAACAGGTGTCTCCCAGATTGGGTGGGATGGGGAGCAGTTCAAGGTGAGACTTTCCATGCAGGTTCCTGAACCCACAGTGTCTCTTGCCTCCCTGCAGTAAGCTCCTCCATATCAGAACCCCAGGGCCCCCTGCAAGAGACTTCCCCATTTGTGTTCCCTCTATAGTTTTCTAAAGTCTTCAATATATGACCCAGAGGATAAGGTGCACCTTCCTAGACAACCACTGACTGCCCTGGAGTTCAGTGGCTAGGAATGCCCAGGCATTGCCTAAGTATCCACTCAGCATCTGACTTATTTCCTCCAAGCCTGAGGGGCAAGTAGCATTCCTTAATCCACAGTTCTCTTCACTATACTGCCAGATTCACTGATTTCAAAATCCATGGCAAGAACAAAAATCCTATCAAACAGTCTCCTCCCCCAGCAAAAAATCGGCCCAGGCCCGGTTGCCAGAGTAACCATTCAAATCTGTCTATTTAGGAAGTCAAGCATTCTATCTACATCCATTGATATAAGCCTCTGATTGCAGAGAGCACTTGGGGAGGGGAGTTCTACCACAAAGCCTTACACTCACAGCCAGCTAATTCAGTAACCCTGCACCCCAGCTAGGCCAGCAGCCACTGAGACATTCTCCCATGAACTGCATGCATGCCCAGGCCTGATGGAAGGAGGGGCCCCTGGAAGGCCCCTCATAAGATCCCAGCTGCAAAGCTAAGGAGAGAGACAGCATGCACTCCAATAGGGCCCTGCATAGCCGTCTGCTAGACTGCCAGGGCCCTCAGCCTCTTCTAGCAGCCACCATTGACCCCATACTGTGGACCTGGAACTCTGTGTCCCCATCAGCCCTGCCCCAAGTCCTCCTCCACAAAGAGAACTCAGGGCACAGTGTCAGAATTGAATAAAAAGGTCACACAAATTGGGAGTCTAATTTTAGCCCTAAGATGAGAAAAACTAAAGATGACTTAAGAATTAGTCTTCAAGCAGGCTGTGGTGTCAAGCACCTCTGATCTCAGTACTTGGCACATGGTGACAGGAGGAGCAAGGAGAGTTCAAGGCCAATCTGAGCTACATGAAACCCCATCTTAAAAAAAAAAAATCAAATGAACAAACAATAACAACAAAATCTCTTCAATTAAACAGTATGGAAACTGAAATGTGAGACTTGATCCAGTTTCTGTGTCTCCAAGAGGTTAGGCATGCTATGCATACCCAAGTTGCCTGGTTTGGGGGGCTGAAGAACGGGTACCACTGTACATATACAGAACCAGAACCTCAGCCATGAGTAATGGGCAAGGAAGCCACATGACTGACAAACCCTTAGTGACAGCTCTGCTCACAGGAACTCAAGAGCTCTCTTCTTTTGCCAGTAAAGAAACAGAAACTAAGTGGCCAGAGTCTCATCCAGGCAAGAACAAGGCCTAGGTCCCAACTCTAGGAAACACAGCTGCCACTGGGCTGGGGCAGCTGGGTATACCAAACCTCAGTTTCTGGGAGCCTCTGGACTCTTGCAGGAAGAAGATCTTAGACTCCTGTAAAGGAAACCTGGGTGGCCATGTGTCACTGGAGTCTGTCAGCAGATCTTCAGGGAAAGGAGTGGTCTTGCTGATCTGGTGTCAGGTGGGCTCTGCTGGCGAAATGACAGTCATCTGCTCTCACCACTCATCTGAAGCTTGGGAATAATCAGACCACCTAGTTTCTGGGAAGGGTGGTGCACTTTACATTGTTTAGGATGTTCATGCTCAGAGAATTCCTAGGGCTACATGAGTGTTCCCACTCTCATCTTGAGCAGACAAGGGAGGGGAAGCCACCTTCCAGATCTAAGCATCTAAGCTAGAATCAGAAAGAGCCCTTCCATGTCTTCCCTCCCATCTTCATCAGACTCCTGACCTGGAAGAGGTCTGTCTGCCCATACGGAGGTCAGTTAGAGCCACTTCAGCCAAGAGGAGAAGTAAGAGTTGCTCCTGGAGCAAACAGCATTTCAATTGCTGTCAGGAGCTACCTGATGAGCTGGCTAAGCAGCCCTAGAGAGAAACATCAGGTTCCAGCTAAAGGTCCCAAAATTCTAAATTAGCTCAGTCTTCCTCCACTCTGACATCCCCAGACATGCAGTGCAACCATGTACTGAGAGATACTGGGGTCAGACCCCAAGTTGGACCAAACTCTATACTCCTCAGACTTTGGGAACTTGGAAGGTCATCAAATTTCTCTGAACATTTCTTTACCTGCCCTGGGTTGTAAATGTTAGCAGCTCCCCCAGAAATGAGGGTTTGTACACTACCTGCCACACATACAGGAGGCGCTGGGTGTAATTTCCCAGTGCTACATCAACTAAGAGTGATGGTGTGTGCCTGCAATCCCAGGAGACTAGAGGAAGGCAGGAGGATCAGAAGTTCAAGGCCAGCCTTGGCTACATAGTAAGTTTGAGGTCATAAGATCTGATGGGCGTGAGTTTTATATTTGTTTTTGTTTTTTTAAAACACTATCAATTTCCACCAAAAGACTCTTAAAATTAAAAGTCATTGGTTATAAGAAGTGTTTCTTCAGCCCAACAGAAGAAACACTCAATATCTGGAAGCCATCCCCTGTACCCAAGGATGAGGTCTTGGTAGAAGTATACCACGATGGTGTTTTGGATTACCATGTCAATCACCTAATCCAATACATGGAGGCTTCCCCATAAGCATTCATTGAATTAAGAGAAAATAAGACTCTAATTTGAGTCCCCGAAAAGAAAGTTAAAAGCAACATGAATAATGGGCTATGGCTAGACAGCATGATAATTTGTTTTTTCAACACTTACAGGAAATTGCTTTCCACTGAAGAACAAAAGCCTTCTATGCCTGCTGATTGTAGTTATGATCATTTTCTGCCAGTTCTGGACAGGGTGTGTCCCCTGTACCAGTGGAGATTCAGGATGGGGTCATACAACTGCAGGGGCAGAGGTCAGACACTTTGCTTTGATCTCCCCAGATCCCTTCAGCATCCCAAGCTCCATCCCAAGAAAATGATACAACTGTTAATTTCTCATGAGATTCTTGTCTCCTGGGAGGAATAGTAGGAGGTCCACAAAGCACACACGAGATGTAGACACCACTGTGCCATATGGGTATGGAGGAATGGATGGCTTGTGTGTAGGAGAGTGAGAAGAGAAGGCCCAAATCTATCACCAGCTGTTCTCCCAGTGTAAGAAGCCCCTGAGGTCAGAAGCCTTGATCAGGACTAGCAGTAGAATTTCATCTGGAGAATGGAGCAAAAGACAGCAACATTCGCACCATGTATGGTCATGTGGCATACTGCGAGAAGGGCTGAGAACAGGGCTTGTCTCTAAGTTCTCCTGAATAGCCTGTACAGAGAATGGTGTCCTACTCAGACACACAGAAGCTTGAAGTGGCCGTGGTGGCTCCTCCCTGCATTATATGTCTGGTGGTGAGTGGGCTGCCTCTGGCTGTCATTAAAGCCTATTGTTTAGGGCAAGTATCCCCAATTGGGATTAGTCTCTATGCCCTTGGTCTGGCTCCCACGCTGCAGAACATGGCCAGCCTTCTGAAAGCCAGGGAAGCTCTGCACTGTGGAGCGTGTCCAAGGATGTAGGCCAGCCCTGTGAACAATTGCTATGGTGGTGGCTAGGATACTCCTGCTGCAGACTGGAGTTGGGAAATGCGTTTTTCACCTTGTCAGGGAGTAGGGAAAATCAATTTACAAACGGTCAGCCAGAGGTAACATGCAGCTAGAGGTGTTTGGCAGTTCATTAAACAGTGTGGACCAAGGCTTTGAGACATGTGCATCAGTGCCCACTCATTCAGAGCTGGCGGGGAGAGATGAGAAGACTCTGGGGGGTTTTTGCTGGTGAACGATCAAGGATCTTAGGAGCTCTTAGAGTCTCAATCTCTGAACACTCCATTCTGTCCTCACCAACTCATACAGAAACTTCATTCTTCAGTGCAGCAGAGCAGGAAGGCGGGGGCCTTTATAAGGAACTATGAAGACATTGAAAGAGATTACTTCTGTCAGTTGATGAATCTCATTCTTGGGAAAGAGTTTCCTATAAATGATACCACCCAGCACCATTTCCACGTCCATTTCTCTTCCCTCACTAGAAGACTTGTAAGAAGCCAGGCAGATATTCTTCAAATTCTCTGCCTCTGTAGCTTTTGAGCTAACTAAATCTATTCTTTATAATGTACTCAGCCTCAAGAATTTTGTTGTTACAACACAAAGAGGGCCAAGACGGAGTAACCTAGAAAGTGTTCCTTTTGTTTACAAAGAGATGAAAAGACGGGCAAGTAGCCCTCTTTAGATGCATTTATTCCATTGCTCTCTCTTTTCACAGCTGCTCCAAGATGGGTAACAAAGACCCCACACTTATGGTGAAGGAATTGTATAGAAAGCAGGAGCCTCCAGGAGCTTTTCTAAGAGTCTCAGACTTCAAGCAACAAAAACTGACTCATCTTTCAAGGTGAGTGAATTAGGAGGCTGATGAGGAATGGCAGTCAGAAAAGAGAAGGCAAAACTGTGGCTTTAGGGAGGGCCAGTGCTAGACAATACCAGAACCTCAACAGCAGGAGTCCAACAGTGAGGGCTGGCTCCTGCCATGGCAGACTTCAGCTCCTAAATGGTTGCAGCTCCAAGAGAGAAGCCTAATTGGCTAAAACAACCATTCTGGTTGAGGGAGGCAAGTCCCCTTCACCAATCAGATCCCCATGGCTTTATGCTGAACAGAAGTACTGTCGAATAAATGACATGAATGGCGGCGGAGGTCAACTATACCCCAATGTTGGTGTCCTCTACCACAGCTGATTATTTATTAAAGCACAGAGACATGGGCAATTAGAAAGGCTTGATGGCTTACCTAGTGAACCAATGGCGTAGCCAGGATTCCCAGTGTATTCCTGATGATCCCTCCCTCTAGTACTGTCCATCCTCCCCTAACACATGTGATTTCGGTGTGTTCTTCCTGCCCTCTGCTCAACAATCCATGACCAGTCGTTCCATGGTGACCTATTTTTTTGGACCTATCAACAGGACAGGATAGGCACTGGAGCCAAGGGAGTCTCTGGCCTCACTAAAATTGTGCTCTGGACTGTGCTGGGAGGTATCTCTCCCTCCATGTGCCCACAAAGTCTGGCTTTGTACCTTCATGTGCTAGGCACTTGGTTGGAGCAGTCACCAGGCCAGGAGCTCTGCCACAATCTGAAGATAGCCCATGAATCAAGAGCTTGGCCATTGCTATTTGTTGAGGAAGAGGCTATGGTCGCAACCTGAGCATCTCTGCCACCATGGTTCATAGCCTGTTCTGTGGATACAAGGGAAGATGTAGGTATTTCCAGGCCTCTGGATCTTTCCAGTGGTGTCATGGCTGCACCTTGAAGCCCTATATCAATGCTGGGAAGAATGACCATTAAGGCCAAGTAGCTCTGCCATGCAAGGGACAACACCAGCATTCAGTGAACAGGAGAGTGAGTGGCAACAGGAGTAAAAGTGGGGACCATTTTGAACCCTATGGCTGAGAAAACCAGGAGAAAGGAAAAGCAATGGGTTGCTGATTTTAAAGAATATACTAAGGCTCACAGAGGTGAAATGATCCAGACAGGGATACAACTTGTAGGCCCAGGAGCCACCTGACCTCAAAGATATCCAGGTCTAAGTTCGGCTCACCCACTGCAGTGTGGAGCCTCCCAGAAGTCCTGATCCCAGATTCACCACTGCCTCACTCCCTCTACAAGAGTCTCTGTCTCCTATTCATAAAGGGTCATCCAGCATGCCAACCTGGTATGAGATAACTTTCCCAGCTGACCAAGGCCTGGTGTGACTAGCAGTCTGATCCTTTGCAATGTATTTAAGACCAACCTTCCTCATAGTACCTGACTCATTGTTTCTATTTCTTTTCTTGGCTCTGTGCACCCAGTAAACTGTCCCCTTTCAGGAGAAAGTCCTTACATGTCTGCTTCCAAGCTTTTGACATTCTTCCTTGTACTGGCAGACAGGGCTGGCACCTTTCATCTTCTCCAGGCTCTACTTGAAGGCTGAAGCATTTCTTCACACTACCACAGGATAGTCTGATTTCTCATCCTTTCCCCAGGCTTAGGAACTCCAAGTGGAAGAATGACTGTCACAGAAATCACTATTGAAAAGCCCAAGAGCAGTTTTGCTGAAGCCAACTGCTCAGGGAATTTCCCCAGCCACTAAGAACCAGTAGCTAGTGGCTTGAAAACATTCCTTTCTCATGTTTCCTGACTGGATACAAGGGCATTACGGGTAAAGTTAAATAATGTCACTTCCACTCTCCAATCCCTGACTGACCAATCAAAAATGTACTGTTGGGCTGGAGAGATGGCTCATCAGTTAAGAACACTTCCAGAGGTCCTGAGTTCAATTCCCAGCAATCACATGGTGGCTCACAACCATCTGTAATGGGGATCCGGTGCCCTCTTCTGGTGTGTCTGAAGACTGTGACAGTGTACCCATATACATAAAATAAATAAATAAATCTTAAGAAAAAATGTATTGTCAAAGGAATGAGGTATCATTGAAAATAAATAAGACACAGTGGAACTCATGTTGACCAGATGGCTCAGCAGATAAAGGCACGTCCTATCCCAGGGCCTCACATGATGTAGGGGCTGTCCTCTCAACTCCACAAGCTCCCTCAGCACTTCACTTCATTACACACACACACACACACACACACACACACACAGTCAGAGAGACAGAGAGAGAGAGAGAGAGAGAGAGAGAGAGAGAGAGAAGACAGAGAGAGACAGACAGACAGAGACAGAGAAGACAGAGAAGACAGAGACAGAGTGGGGAGAGAGACAGAGACAGAGAGAGAGAGAGAGAGAGAGAGAGAGAGGTCCATGGGCATATTCCAACTCAAACTGTCATTCTCCTTGGTTATTAGTTTGACTATGTTCCTGTGTTGCCCTACTCTTCAGATGTTTCCCATTGACAGGTACAAGAACTAAGTCTCTGGAATATTTTGCTGCTCTTAAACTGACATCTTGGGGGCAGAGTCTTCTTCCTCTGCTGACTGGTATAGTACCTGACTACTGAAGCAGCCAAGGGACCATGACCACCCAGCCAGTACAAGGAATGTTAAATGCTCTATCTCTGGGACACATATCCAAAAAAATAACTCCAGGAAGATTGATTTTACTCATATTTTCAAAGGTGTCAGCCCGTTGTTGTGGGGAGAGCTAACAGAGAATGCCAGCTCTCTAGGATGTCTTTTAGTATTTTATTCCATCTGGAACCCCAGCTTATGGGATGGTGCCGCCCACATTCAGGAATACTGTACTCTTTATTTAAGGTTTTCTGAAATACCTTCAGAAACACTCATGTGTGTTTTACTATCACCAAGCTCTCCTCAGCCCATTTGTCTTACAAGTCTTCCCAGCCATTCCTCAATCCAATCAAGATGACAATTGTGATGAACCATCATGCCAAGGCTGGCCTGGCACAAAGTCAGAAGCAGTCCACTGTTGGTTTCCAAAGAAACCCAGGACAAATGGCTGAGGTTTCTATTAACATATTAAAGTGGACACTAGGCACCAAGCTCTCTCAGCTCTGCAAGAACCTATTACAGGGTCCTTGCTCCTCTCAGCATTTGTCACCCGGTTCCCTATCCTAAATCGCCAGCCTCTGAGCTTCCCTTCCCTTCCCCCAGCTTCTGATTCCTATGAAACCCATTTTAGCCATATGCTCCCCTTGTCTGTATTCTCTAGGTTCTTCTCTTTCTCCTGGTCGCCTCTCTTCTCTTCCTCTCGCTCTTCCTCTCTCTCCTCCCATGGCACAGTCTATTCTGGAGCCATGTTCAATCTTCTACTTTCTTTCTCTGCTCTGATTCTTCCAGATGCCTCTGACTGAATTCTCTCTCATATCTACAACAAAAACCTTCTCAATCATTCCTAAGAATGGTTGTCTCCATTTTCATTTGCCCACATCCTTGGGTACACCAGTTAGCTATCTATCAACTTTGGCCTTCCTGTGGGGTCATAAACTTCCCTTCCCTTTCAAGTGGGTGCACATTGAATAAGATGACCCACTGAGACACAAGGAGAAACCAGGAGTTAGAATAGTTTCTAAGAGAAAAGAGACTTTACCAGTACATGGTAATTCCCAGTCCCCATGTCAAAGATCAGGTAGCACACAGGGGTAATCAAGGAAACCTCAAAAGATGGTGACAGGTGACAGCCTCACAGTGCCAGGCCAGGGATGGCACTATTCTTTTCCTGAATATCAGTCTGTGTAGTAGTTTGAAGTATATATTTTACCATCTTCTACACAGCACGCTGGTGACAGTTTAAAAACAAGATAAGAATTAAACACCAAAGGGACTTGATGGTTATCTCACTGCACTTTTCAAAACACTGTCAAACTGGGGCTGAAGGGATGGCTCAACCATTCAGAGAAATTGCTGCTCTTCCAGAGGATGTGGGTTTCACTTCTACCACCCTCACAGTGGCTCACAACTATCTGTAACTTCAGTCCCGGGGGTCCAACAGCCTTTTCTGGTCTCCACAGGAACACATGTCGTTCAAAGAATACATGCAGATAAAATACCTATACACATAAAATATTCATACACACACACACATACACACACACATATATATATATGCCAAATTTAAAAGACACTCTAAGTAGTTTTTCTCCTTAAAAACAACAAAAAGAACAAATGTATCATGATTCTGCCAGTCTTATGCTGAGATGAGAAGTATTTGTAAAGTGTTAGCATACCATCTAGAATGAATTTCCATAAAGTGAATGGATAATTTCTTTTTTTTAAAAAAAAAAAGATTTTTATGAGTATTTTGCCTGCATGAAAGTATACTTGCCTGCTGGCGCCCTCAGACCAGAAGAGAGCATTAAACTCCCCTAGTACTGGAGGTACAGCCAGTTGTAAGCATGTGGGCTCTGAAAAATGAACTTGTATCCTCTGCAAGAACAGCCAATGCTCTTAACGACTGAGCCACCCCTCCAGTCCTCATGCCTGAATATGCATGCAAATATGAAACACAAACAAAAAAAAGGGGGAGTGGTGACTCAATTAAAAGATATTCATGTTAATATGGATATTAGCCCAAATGCTCGAATTACCCTAGATGCACAGAACACATGAAACTCAAGAAGGATGACCAAAATGCGAATACTTCACTCCTTCTTTAAAAGGTGGACAAGAATACCCTTGGGAGGAAATAGGGAGGCAAAGTTTAGAACAGAGGCTGAAGGAACACCCATTCAGAGCCTGCCCCACATGCCCCATACATATAGATAAGATGGATGAAGCAAAGAAGTGCAGGCTGACAGGAACTGGATGTAGATCTCTCCTGAGAGACACAGACAGAATACAGCAAATACATAGACGAAAGCCGGCGCAAACCACTGAACTGAGAACTGGACCCCTGTTGAAGGAATCAGAAAAAGGACTGGAAGAGCTTGAAGGGGCTCGAGACCCCATATGAACAACAATGCCAACCAACCAGAGCTTCCAGGGACTAAGCCACTACCCAAAGACTATACATGGACTGACCCTGGGCTCCAACCTCATAGGTAGCAGTGAATATCCTAGTAAGAGCCCCAGTGGAAGGGGAAGCCCTTGGTCCTGCCAAGACTGAACCCCCAGTGAACATGATTGTTGGGGGGAGGGCGGCAATGGGGGGAGGATGGGGAGGGGAACATCAATATAGAAGGGGAGGGGAAGGGGATAGGGGATGTTTGCCTGGAAACCAGGAAAGGTAATAACAATTGAAATGTAAATAAGAAATACCCAATTTAATAAAGATGGAGAGAAAAAAAGCCCTGCATATTTAAAAATGTAAATGTTTATGTGCGTTTTAGTGTGTTTTTATTTGCAAGGTTTGAAATAATAAAGTGTGCTGGTTAATTTTGTGTCAATTTGACACAGTCTAGTCATTTGGGAGATGAGAACCTCAATTAAGAAAATGACCCCATAAGATGGGGTTTCAAACAAACCTTAGTGAATGGGTGAGGGCCCAGCCCATTGTGAGTGGTCATCCCTGGGCTGGTGGTACTAGGTTCTAACAGTCTAGGCTGATTGTTTAGGTTCAATAAGCATCACCCTTCCATGGTCTCTGCATCAGCTCCTACCTCCAGGTTTCTGCCCTGGAGACTTCCTTCAACGAATTATGATTTGGAAATATAAGGCAAATAAAATAACTTTTTCTGGGGAGAGGCACATCAGATAGGGACCCCAAGACAGACCAACGTATGGACACCACCAAAAGTCAACTTGCTGAACCAATGAGGTTTTTGTTGTTGTTGTTGTTGTTGTTGTTTGTTTGTTTTTTTTATTAACTTGAATATTTTTTATTTACATTTCGAGTGTTATTCCCTTTCCCGATTTCCGGGCAAACATCCCCCTAATCCCTCCCCCTCCCCTTCTTTATGAGTGTTCCCCTCCCCATCCTCCCCCCATTGCGCCCTCCCCCCAACAATCACGTTCACTGGGGGTTCAGTCTTAGCAGGACCAAGGGCTTCACCTTCCACTGGTGATCTTACTAGGATATTCATTGCTACCTATGAGGTCAGAGTCCAGGGTCAGTCCATGTATAGTCTTTGGGTAGTGGCTTAGTCCCTGGAAGCTCTGGTTGCTTGGCATTGTTGTACATATGGGGTCTCGAGCCCCTTCAAGCTTTTCCAGTTCTTTCTCTGATTCCTTCAACGGGGGTCCTATTCTCAGTTCAGTGGTTTGCTGCTGGCATTCGCCTCTGTATTTGCTGTATTCTGGCTGTGTCTCTCAGGAGAGATCTACATCCGGCTCCTGTCGGCCTGCACTTCTTTGCTTCACCCATCTTGTCTAATTGGATGGCTGTATATGTATGGGCCACATGTGGGGCAGGCTCTGAATGGGTGTTCCTTCTGTGTCTGTTTTAATCTTTGCCTCTCTATTCCCTGCCAAGGGTATTCTTGTTTCCCTTTTAAAGGAGGAGTGAAGCATTCGCATTTTGATCATCCGTCTTGAGTTTCATGTGTTCTATGCATCTAGGGTAATTCAAGCATTTGGGCTAATAGCCACTTATCAATGAGTGCATACCATGTGTGTTTTTCTGTGATTGGGTTACCTCACTCAGAATATTTTCTAGTTCCATCCATTTGCTTATGAATTTCATGAAGTCATTTTCTTTGATAGCTGAGTAGTACTGTATTGTGTAGATGTACCACATTTTCTGAATTCATTCCCCTGTTGAAGGGCATCTGGGTTCTTTCCAGCTTCTGGCTATTATAAATAAGGCTGCTATGAACATAGTGGAGTACGTGTCTTTGTTATATGTTGGGGCATCTTTTGGGTATATGCCCAAGAGAGGTATAGCTGGATCCTCAGGTAGTTCAATGTCCAATTTTCTGAGGAACCTCCAGACTGATTTCCAGAATGGTTGTACCAGTCTGCAATCCCACCAACAATGGAGGAATGTTCCTCTTTCTCCACATCCTCGCCAGCATTTGTTGTCACCTGAGTTTTTGATCTTAGCCATTCTCACTGGTGTGAGGTGAAATCTCAGGGTTGTTTTGATTTGCATTTCCCTTATGACTAAAGATGTTGAACATTTCTTTAGGTGTTTCTCAGCCATTCGGCATTCCTCAGCTGTGAATTCTCTGTTTAGTTCTGAACCCCATTTTTTAATAGGGTTATTGTCTCCCTGCGGTCTAACTTCTTGAGTTCTTTGTATATTTTGGATATAAGCCCTCTATCTGTTGTAAGATTGGTAAAGATCTTTTCCCAATCTGTTGGTTGCAGTTTTGTCCTAACCATAGTATCCTTTGCCTTACAAAAGCTTTGCAGTTTTATGAGATCCCATTTGTCGATTCTTGATCTTAGAGCATAAGCCATTGGTGTTTTGTTTAGGAAATTTTTTCCAGTGCCCATGTGTTCGAGATGCTACCCTAGTTTTTCTTCTATTAGTTTGAGTGTGTCTGGTTTGATGTGGAGGTCCTTGATCCACTTGGACTTAAGCTTTGTACAGGGTGATAAGCATGGATCGATTTGCATTCTTCTACATGTTGACCTCCAGTTGAACCAGCACCATTTGCTGAAAAGACTATCTTTTTTCCACTGGATGTTTTTGGCTCCTTTGTCAAAAATCAAGTGCCCATAGGTGTGTGGGTTCATTTCTGGGTCTTCAATTCTGTTCCATTGGTCTATCTGTCTGTCTCTGTACCAATACCATGCAGTTTTTATCACTATTGCTCTGTAATACTGCTTGAGTTCAGGGATAGTGATTCCCCCTGAAGTCCTTTTATTGTTGAGGATAGTTTTAGCTATCCTGGGTTTTTTGTTATTCCAGATGAATTTGCAAATTGTTCTGTCTAACTCTTTGAAGAATTGGATTGGTATTTTGATGGGGATTGCATTGAATCTGTAGATCGCTTTTGGTAAAATGGCCATTTTTACTATATTAATCCTGCCAATCCATGAGCATGGGAGATCTTTCCACCTTCTGAGGTCTTCTTCAATTTCTTTCTTCAGAGTCTTGAAGTTCTTATTGTACAGACCTTTTACTTGCTGAACCAATGAGTTTTATTGGAGTTACTTACAGGATCAGAAATGACCCAGACAGCTGCATCACCAACGCCCATTCCAACATGGGTGACAGCTCACAAAACCTGGGTAACATGGAAGACACTGCACAGTCTGCAGGCAGCTAAACAGGCCGGAGAGTGTAATTTCCAAGTGACTCTGGTCCTAACCTCTTCTAGGCAACTGAACTGGCTTCTCCTTCTTCCAGGCAGCTGGTTGGGTCAGTCATCATTGAATTGTTTTTTTGTTTTGTTTTGGTTTTCTTTTTCTTTTCTTTTTTTTTCTTTTTCTTTTTTCTTTTTCCTGTCTATTTTGCAGCTCAGATTATAAGTCTTTGCAGTTTAGCACTTTCCTCTTAAGCAGGACTCTCAGCTTTTGATTACTCTGGCAGGAGACCTAGGTAGGGGAATCTGGTCAGTTTTAGGGACTTCCTGAAGCTATTTTGATGAGTTCTTCACCTTTTTTAGAGAGCTTCCCTGCAGGATAGAATGGTTTTGTTTTTTTTGGGTCCCTGTCCCAGTTGTGTCCCACCCCCAACACCCCTACCCCCGCCCAGAGACAGGGCTTCTCTGTGTAGTCCCAACTGTCCTGTAATTTGATATGTAGACTAGGCTGGCTTCAAACTCAGAGATGCACTTGCCTCTGCTGGGATTAAAGGCTCCAAGAAAACATGTTATAAAACACCAACCAGCTTTTGGTCATGGTATTTCATCAGAGTAATGCTAACCCTAACTAAAGACATAAAGTTTATAAAATATTGTGTATAAATGTCCAAATGTATTCCTGTGAACACATGCAATAGTTCAGTCATCAGGGGACAATCTTAGGTGCAGTTCCTGGTCTTCCACCTTTTTTGGGAAATGGTCTCTGTTTACCACCCCAATGTCAGGTTAACCAGCCATCAAGCTTCCAGATATTCTGTCCATACCTCCCATCTTGCTAGCTAGCATATAGCATTCATGTTCCCTAGGATTCAAACTTTGGTTTTCACACATACATAGCAAGCGTTAGTGGGTGATCACTGCAGCCTCAAATCACCTTCCAATTGCATGTCTCTTACTTAAATGCTCCCCCAAACCCCCATTCTTTTAATCCTAGCATTTGGGAGGCAGAGGCAGGTGGATCTGAGTCTGAAGCCAATCTGTTTTAGAGCGAGTTCCAGGACAGTCAGGGTATACATAGAGAAATTCTGTCTCAAGAAACAACAAATTAAAAAAAAAGGGGGGGGGTTAATAGAGAAAAGTTTTAAAAGATACAAATTCTACCAAAAATAGTTTAAATGTTTTCTTTTCTGTCTTGTGTGTAAGACTATAAAAGCACATTTAGCCAATTTGGGGCAGAATAGATGGCTCTGCGTCCAGTGAATATGCCTTTTACAGAGGACCTGGGTTTGGTTCCCAGCACAACATCAATTTCTAACTCTAGTTCAGGGGTTCTCCCCTGCTGAGCCTTCCTGGTGCACGTGAAAGCCTTTGTCCTTTGGAGGAACATCCTGGCCTTTCTATTTGGTCTTGAGGAGTAACACCTGGGCTGAACATCTTTGATGTAAGCTTTTGGTTTTGGTTTGTTTTCCTGCTGAATGCACATTCTCTCTATTGTGCTTCCCAGGAGTTAATCTCCACCCTGTGGTTGGGGTATATGTATTGTAAAGCTCAGTAAAACTTTGGCATTATCTCTTAACACAAAACCTGTGTGTTGTTTTTAAATCCAGCAGGCCTACACTAGGTTCTTGGTACTGTGACAGCCTGGGCATTATCAGTTCTCAACCTTCCTAAAGCTGCCATCCTTGAATGCAGCTCATGCTATGGTGACACCCAAGTATAAAACCACTTTCATTGTTACTTCATAATTATAATTTTGCTACTGTTACAAATCATACTATAAATATCTGATCAGGGATTTTTGATATGCCATCCCTGTTAAAAGGTCGTTTGACCCCTGACAACCCACAGGTTGAGAACTGATGCCCTAGGTCTAGATTAGTGTATGCACATGGTACATATAAATTCGTACAGGCCACACATACATAAAAATTAAAAAAATTTAAATGCATCCATAAGTACACACACTGAACATCTACAGAGCACAAAGACAGATAAAATGTCTGCAGCACTTGTGTCTCAAGTGATCTAAAAAAAAACTACTCAATTCCTGGAGATGGGGAGTCATACTTTTTTGTGCTGTTTTTAAATTTAATTTTTAGTCCATCTGAGCTTTCTTTGATGAATGGGATGACAACAATCAATTCAATTTTCTTCAACAGTTTTCAATGAACAGTGTCTCGTGGCCAGAATAACTCTTAAAAGCCATTGTTAATGTATGCCTTCATTCATATTTTTACCCATTTCCTATTAACCCGTCTATGTTTACACTATTTTAAATTTAATAACACTTATGGAAAATGTGATGTATCTTTCTGGTACAGCAAGTTCCTTCTAATTTTTCTTCTTTCATCGGTTTACACTTACATATGAGATTTTAAATTATATTTAAAACAAGTCTTTTGGTCTTTGGACTGGACTCACATATTAAACCAAAAGGAAATGAGATGTTTACAACAGTCAAAATGTTATCAAGTGCTTATGAGCTTCTGGGTCCCTCCACCAAGGAAATCATGTACACTATATATGCCTTTAGCAAATATGTGCACTCACACTATGTATGCCAAAGCACACTGAATACACACACCATGTATGCCTACCGTGCATGTGCACACACTACACTTACAGTACATTCATGTCTACATGCTATACACTGTATCTACAGTACATGTACCTACTCACTATATACACCCACCGTGAATATGCGCACACATACCATATAACCTACAGCAGGCTTAGATACATCTACAGTACACTCATACTACGCACTATATACCTATACACAAAACAGACACCCATGGTTCATATCTATAAACATACTATTGTGCCTAAAGCACTGTAAAAGTTTTGTAGTCACGGATACAGTGGTCAGGACTGTATCTGAGCTGTAGCCACCATGTGACAGAGCACCCTGTAAGTGGAACTGACCGTCCATGTTACAACAGTAAACCAGGTATGAAGTCCAGGGACACCTGCACAAAACTTAAAAAGCAAGTTTAATGACATCTGTACAAGATTTATTTTTCATTAACCACAATACTTTAGAGTGAGAATATACACCTAATACAGAGGAGTGATTCAGAATCCACCATGTTTACAAGGAGAGAGCCCAGGCCAACAGCTTTGTACCCCAGCGCAGGAAGTGCTTCAGTCATGTTCTTTAAGTAAGCTGTGAAGGACAGTGCCAGATCTACCATTTATGACAAATGGTCTGGAGAACAGACAGCAATGCTTCATTTACTCTGCTATGCTGGTAGGCGGCAAACTCCATTAGCCTGCACATGATCTCCAAATTTTGTTTAAGCATTTGTTTGAGCCAATTTCCCAGGACTTGATGTTTAAGTAATTTCTCTGAAAATTGATGGCTGTTAACACTGACGTAAGACTAAGAACCGAGAGCATTGCCACCTTTACGAGAATACCCAGTCTCACTGAATTTAGTACAATCACAGTATTTAAACATGTTAAGAACCAAAGTAGTTTTCTTTTTTTTTTTTTAACAAATCACTCAACCCAAGAGCCATGTTGACAACTTTCCTGGGTATAATCCAGCAGCACTCTTCTAACAATGGAATCAGGCCTACAATGAAGATCTTCATGGCAGACATTGGTCCTGTAAAGTAACAGGTCCTGCACCCAGGAGGCAGACCCATCCCTGGCTCAGGAAGGAGGTTTAAATTAAGGTGCCAGCTAGTGCAGGAGGGAGGCGGCAGTGACTGCAGCTAAGCAGCAGGGGACCAGAGAGGGAGCATTTCCTTTGGAAAAGAACAAGCACCTCCTTCCAAATAGTCTAGGGGTCAGAAACCAAGGGAAATTTCTACACGGTAACAAAAGCACAGAAGAGTCACTTCTCTATGAACCCCTATGACTTCTGCTTGAAGCTCTGGTAAAAACGAACATTTTACACAGTATTACTAAAAGCAGTCACCAACAGAAAAAGTCAATACTTCTTCCAGATGTCAGTTAAGGGTGTCACATTCCAACCTTGAATTTTAACGTCCCCCCTTAAGAGCCCTATACTTGGATAAAAATAAATATTCCAAGCTAAAAAGCTCAAGAACACACTAAAAAATGAACTCTAACAGATGGATAGCGAATGCACAGTTTCTGTTTTGCTTTTTAGTTGTTTCTTATTATCTCAGATTAGTGCACTTCATTGAATAATGCTTAAGGACAGAGCTTAATAAACAGTTGAATATTAGCTCCTGGGCAATTCCTCTTGCATATATGAGGAAAAACAGAAAAGAGGAAAAAACAGACAAAAAACACAGCCCCAATACACCATCTGGAAGGTTTCTTACTCTGGTTACAGCGAGAACTGGGAGGTCATTTAAACAAACACTATGTGCTCCTCTTCCTATTACGTGCAGAAACCAGTTGCCTGCAAGCTCACATGGCCTCTGCTAGTAGGTGTATGAACCCTCTTGTGCTGATAACCTTAGATGCTGTTTGGTCTGTACAGACTATATTGAGGTGAGGAGTGTGCAAACTGTTCCTGAGGAATCATTCACGTGTGCAAATCTGCAACCTGACAGAAAGTAAACGACAGGGGGGCAGCAGCTAGACAGGTCTGAGACATGCAGTGTCATGACCAGGGACATCCATTCCTCTGCAGTCTCACCAACACACAAACCAACTTCATTCTAGCAAACAGGGGAACAGGTGACTTGTAATAAAAGACTGAGAAGTTTTAGTAATGCACTGTATCATTACTAATTGTGAATGCAAGCGAGAGTTTCTTCTTGCTAACCCTGCTTAGGTGCCACTAAATTCTACTTTCTGCCCCCAGGAAAATGATTCTTGTCAGGTCAGGGTGCAGTTATGACAGCAGGTCACCAGATAATCTAAGCATAAGGTCAACCTTTAAAATGAGCACGGTCTCTCAACACTATCATCTGTTTACTTTTTAAACCATCACTTGAAGATAACCCACCTGGTTTTCTTTTTTTTTAAAAGGCCTACTTTTAGGCAAATAAAACCATATTAGCCATCTAGCCAAATCAACTATATTACAGTGACTAACTGATCTATACCATTTGACCGTTAAGGATCTGATTGAGAAAAACAGTCCTCAGCAGGGGTAGAAAAACTGTACTGGTAAGAGCACAAGTACACTTGAAAAGAAAATATTTTCAGGAAATACAAAATGAGACAGAACAGATTTTATTTCCTTGTAGTTGGAGATTAAGACTTCTGTAAAGACTTCAATTAACAAGAAGTGTCAATTTCACCTGAAGTTTACAAACTGTAAAGCCTTGCTAAACCACCAGGACACAGCCCTCAGGAGCACACTCATTTTCCCCATGCCTTTCAGTACCAGCAAAGTGGTGCCAGGCTTAGACTCAGAGAATGAGAATTTCACAGGCTTTCCTCTGCCTATTTTGTGCTAATGCAAAATGAGTATGACTATTTTTCCATTCAGTTAGTAACACAAAAGCACCCACTTTAATGCCAATTTATTTAATATAATGCTTTTATAGGGAAAGTTCTTTTGGAGAGAAAGAAGAGCACTCTCTCCCGGGGGAGCAGGAGGGCATAATTAAGACACGGAACCACTATGTTTCAACTATTATGAACTATTCTTGAAACTACTATGTTTCAAGAAATGCTCCAACTTTACTATTGTCAAAAATATTAAAGCTGGGTAGAAGAAACCACTTCCAAATGATATTTACAACTTTGTGGTGAGCATTCCATCAGAAAGGTAAACTGGGTTTTTTTAATAAAATGAAAATTTTCCCTTGACATTAGAGCAGAAAAAGCTATACAGACCATAATAAGAGCCCACTTGTCCCTACTCAGGGTTTTTCAATGTAACCCAAATGGAATGAGCCAATTAAACCCCCCACAAACTCTACCAACTGCAGACAAGTACCTGAAAGAATCAAGCTGTCAACCCTTAACTATTCCTCCCCTGGAACATTGTTTACAAACACAGGACTGCTACTGGGTAATGTTCTTGTCCCTGGTGTTCTACTTCTAACTCTGCTGCCCATGAGTTGGTAGCAGTAGCATTAGGTGCATTCTCTAAATGGTCAGCATCACTGTCTGATGGAGCCTGGTAGCACAAAGCCAATGCTCACTTCACATTCAAGCAAAATTGAGAAGAAAAATACTTTTTCCTTGCTATGTCTAGTTTTGTTATTACTGAAAAACAACTGGATAAGCTTCAGACTTTTGTGAAGAACTAAAGAGCACAGTTGGTGTAGGAAACGGGTAATACAACTTTACCACAGCTGAAAGGAGCCTTCAAACAACAGTGCAAACTCTCCCTGTTGCACTTAATAACAAACATGATGTTTACAAGATGCAGGGTAGAGCTGACCTTTTTTCATATTAAATACACCCAATAAAATGAGATGGACCATAGTTGGCTTTAAAACCATTCATCCCGAGAGGGACCAAGGGAGCAACCCCCTCTGTTGGGCAATCTCTACAGTATCATAGCCCTAAACCAGGGCTCCATCCCACTTGAAGCTGAGATCAGATGAGGGGATAGCAGAATGGAAACCACTCAGTAAGAGTTGGTCCCCAGGAGAGCTGGGACAGCCGGGTGAATTCTGACCAGCCTCTAGTGCTTCCATTTTCTCAATCAGGTTCTGCTACAAACACAAAGCCATACAGAGGCTTTGGTGGGCCAGTTTGAAGCATCGTGAGATTGATGACATGGTCACATAGCTGCAAAGTGCACAGAGCTCAAGGCACACAGTTGAAAACGGGAATTGACAGGGAAAGTGATAGTGAAAGCAGTTAGCATTTTCCTCCACAAGACTAATTGCTAAACATAGACCAATCTGAATTTAAAACAGATTGTTTGGGGAATGGGTGAAAACACTGTATTGTAATATCTGCTTGGTTTTAAAGCAAAGATATCTTGACATGTGACACCATGTTCCAAGTCCACAAATGAACAAGACGAGGGCTTTAAAAAAAAAAGATTCTTTCGTTCTTGTATTTCTGGAGGAAGCTGATTCAAATGTTGAGCTTCCCTTTAGCAACGGCCGCTCTCCAAGACACTTGCTCTGTAGATTAAAGATTGTCCCACTTCAAATCACCCCCCAGTCTAGCAGCAATTGTTTTTGTTAGTTCTTGTTTTTAAAAACTGAAAATCAAAGAAAGAAGTCCGGTATCCTCTCTGAGAACAGCCTCTGACAGAGCTCCTGAGTGGTGCAGGCCCCACTGTGCCTGGAACAGTTTCTGTAGCTCCAGTGTGTCTTCTCTCGGGAGAAACGTAGTTCAACAGTCACTATCTATACCCTCTGGAACTTGCACAAGCGGATGGACTGTCTGAAAAGAAGTCAGAAGAAGAAAAACCATGAGGAACAGAGAGCACTCTGTAAATGCAAGTCCATTTTCCTCCTGATCTCTATCCCCTGGTGTGTTTATTTAAAAAAAAAACAAAAAAAAAAACACACAGTTCTGAGATAAGTGAAAACGAACCAATATCACCAGGAACTGATCTTGGGGCATTACCTCATTCCTGAGTATGATAAAGAATCTGAGTGGTCTCTTGGCACCTGCTTAATAAGCCCAAGGAATGAATGACCCCAACTCCACAGACCAAGCTGGGCCATCTAGACTATACCTCTAACCACATGGTCTCCATTATTAACCCCTAGAAGCTGGCCCACATCACGATCCCATCGAAACAGGAAAAGCATTATCACTCACTGTAAGCCAACTCATCTCCAGCTCTCTTCCGGGACTGGTCACCTCTGGGGATAAGAAAAGAGGAAGCAGTCAACAGAGCTGACTGGTCTACCACAACACCAGCAGCAATAAACTAATGTTCATGATAGTACAAACAGCAAATGCTTAAGTTCTAACCCAACAGCCTGAACACTGAACACCAGCTGACTCTTTTTACCCTGCGTGTTCTTAACTCAAGGGTGTATATATCTGTTAAATATAGAAAGTTATTAGATGAAGGATCATCTATAAAGATGTTTTGCACTGAGTACTAGAAACAGGTGCAAACTAACATGTTTTTGAAAACAACTCAGGATTCTGCTAACAATATCCTTAGTAACCTACATCAACTAGCAAAACTTTAAATATCAAACGGTGGTTAAAAATCTTCCCCTCAAGTCCCCAAATGAGACTTTGAGAATCTCAAAGCCTTTGGAAGTCCTAATCAATGGTGCTTGAAGACTGACTTTTGTGGTGGAAAACAAATCTTCACATACAATGCCCAGCCTAGTGGTAGTCAAGTTCTGTACTACAGTTAAGAGTGGTTGTGAATGGGCCATAAGCCTCCCATGAATCCCACTTCTGGCTTCCCAGACACTAACTTGGACTCCAATGCTTAAGCAATGAGTAGTAATGGCACCAGTTGCTTGTCAATCAACCAAGGGTGCAACTTATCCATCTTTCCTGAACCCTTTTCTTAGCTTCTTCTGACCTTTCTCCTACCCATTGTTGCCATTGTTGTTGGCTTTGCTGAATACTGTCACAGAGCACTTTTCCTTCTCCATATACATTCTTCCCTCTTTCCAAAGACGCAAATCATACCAGCTCTGTGGCCCCAGGATTTATAGGTAGCTGATTTCTGAGATCTGAAGGACCAGCATCTTCATCATTAAACACATACTGAAAATTTACCATATGCACAATACAGTGTGTGTCCAGCTCCATCCTCAGAACATCTTCAGGCTTGCTATTTATTATGCTTGATAAGAGCAACAGTGAGCATATATAAAGGTATAAATAAGATAGTTCGCACCTCTGATTAAAACCCATCATAGCTTTCCATTAGCTCAAAATCAATTCCAATTCATTTCCCAGTCCAGTGTCATGGCTCTGGCCTGTCTCTCCCACCTCATTTTACAGCTTACTTTGGGGCTGGTAATCTTTTCTTGTTTGCCACTCTCTCCCCAAGGCATTCACATAGCTCTCTTTCTCCTCTCCTCAGCTCAGTTATCCTCTTGAAGGCCAATACCACATCATACTTCATTCTCTGTCTTCACAGCATTAACTTTTTGTACTTGAAATTCTTTACAATGAGCATCTAGGAAAAATTCCATTGTGTTTTCCAGGAATAGCCCTGAACAGCCTAAAAAGACAATATCCAACTTTGTGACCTACCAAAGCCAGACAAGCAACATACATCGTTGAAACCAAAGATGCACAACTTTATGTCTGGGACCTCTACAACAAAGCATCCATTCCTACTTTCTCATCAGTTAAAAAAACAGAAGACGGGTAAGTAACAGGCTGAAATGCAGGTATGAAAAACAGCAGACAGAACAAAGTAGCTGATGTAGATGCCAAAGATAATACCTGACTTGTGAAGTTTGCCAGTTGTACACTGTCTTCTGCTATGAAATGAAAAAGGCCACATACAGGGGCCACCATCTTGACTCAAAACACAGCAGTATCTTTACAAGGTACTACTGTAGTCCAGAAACCGAGGTCACCTCTTCTCAGATGGAATATTTTATTTGTGGGATGCTTGTCAGGAATTAATGGTCACTCTAGCCCAGGCCCTCTGTTTTCTGTTTCCAATAAGCTTACTCTCCACAGAGTAATTTCTGACAGCGACACCAACCTGCTTCTTCTCCCCAACCAATTCAGTTACAGGAGAGAAAGGCATATCACATTTTTTGAATCCATCCCTCTGTTGAAGGGCATCTAGGTTCTTTTCAGCTTCTGGCTATTATAAATAAGTCTGCTATGAACATAGTGGAGCATGGGTCTTTGTTGTATGTTGGAGCATCTTTTGGGTATATGCCCAGGAGAGGTATAGCTGGGTCCTCAGGTAGTGCAATGTCCAATTTTCTGAGGAACCTCCAGACTCATTTCCAGAATGGTTGTACCAGTCTGTAATCCCACCAACAATGGAGGCATGTTCCTCTTTCTCCACATCCTCGCCAGCATCTGCTGTCACCCGAGTTTTTTTCCGGAGCTGAGGACCAAACCCAGGGCCTTGTGCTGGCACTGAGCTAAATCCCCAACCCCCTGAGTTTTTATCTTAGCCATTCTGACTGGTGTGAGGTGGAATCTGAGGGTTGTTTTGATTTGCATTTCCCTGATGACTAAGGATGTTGAACATTTCTTTAGGTGCTTTTTGCCCATTCGATAATCCTCAGCTGAGAATGTTTTGTTTAGCTCTGTACCCCATTTTTTAATAGGGTTACCTGGCTCTCTGGAATCTAACTTCTTAAGTTCTTTGTATATTTTGGATATTAGCCCTTCAACAGAGGAATGGATTTAAAAAATGTGATACATCTACACAGTGGAGTACTACTCAGCTATCAAAAATAATGACTTCATGAAATTCATAGGCAAATGGAATGACCTAGAAAATATCATCCTGAGTGAGGTAACTCAATCACAGAAAAACACACTTGGTATGTACTCATTGATAAGTGGATATTAGCCCAAAAGCTCGAATTACCCAAGATGCAATATATAGACCACAGGAAGCTCAAGGAGGATGACCAAAACGCGGATGCTCCTACTCCTTCTTAAAAGGGGAAAAAAAATATCCATAGGAGGGGATATGGAAGCAAAGTTTAAAGCAGCAACTGAAGGAACCCCACATGTGGCCCATATATATACAGCCACCAAAACTAGATAGGATTGATGAAGCTTAAAAGTGCATGCTGAAAGGGATCAGATATAGATCTCTCCTGAGACACACATCCAGAGCATGTCCAATACAGAGGTCAATGCTAGTAGCAAACCACTGAACTGAGAACAAGACCCCCTTGGGGGGAATTAGAGGAAGGATTGAAAGAGTATGGGGGGCATACCCGTATGGGGGACGGGGAAGGGAGGGGAGGGGATGGAGCTTATGGACAGGAAACTGGAAAAGGGAATAACATTTGAAATGTAAGTAAAGAAACAGATCTAATAAAAAATTTAAAGGGGGGGGGCTATGATGCTTTTAGCTTACTATGTCTATTCTAGTCTTCTATTTCCATATACCTAAAGATCCACTATAGAGGACAGATCTGAAGACATTTGCATATTATGTAAAAACATTTCAAGATTTTGATACAAAACGCAGAGCTCAGAACACTGGTGAAATAAAACTGACAAATAAGCAGTAAAAGTGTTAACAGTCTGTGTGTTTTGAGTTTCTCTCCCCTTTCACATTAGTGAACATAAGTTTTCTCTAAATGATCCTAGCTAGCTAATGACTATGGGAACATTAGAGTGACAGGGCATTACACAGAAGGTCCATGACACAAGCAGAGATAGGCTTTCTACAGAGGCTAAGCATGGCATCCTTTCTGACAGGTGACAGCAAGCCTAAAGAATGAGTTCTAGGTTACCTTTGGTAGGGCCTATTCTGTTCAAAGAACCTGTGAGAACTATTTATAAGGCAGAGTACAATCCTCACAGTAAATGTGTGTTGGGGTGACCTTCCTTACACTGTCTTAAGGTGTCTCTGTTTTCTCAATTGTTGATTACTACAGAGGCTGGGGGCTAGGTGCTGACACTATGTTGGTACTGTCATTTCTATACGATCCTTCCCTACCTTCCCAAAACAGGAAGGTCAGGCAACCTAAGAGATTTCTGACATTGTCATACTTCTGACTGGTTAAAATAAAGGACTGATAGCCAGTAGCTGGAACAGGAAATAAGGGGACAAAATTTCTCTTGAAACAGAATAGGAGTGCCAAGCCACAGTGCTAGAACAGTTCACAGAGTAGCTGGGAGACTACCTTAGTATAAGGCCATAAACTTCAAACCCTATTAGAAGCATCTGTCATTACTGAAATGCTGGCAGGACAGCTAAGCCCTATAGAGGTGCAACAGGGTGTTAATTATAAAAGTGGCCCGATTAAGTGTGATACAGACATTTCAATTTTACTACATCTTAAAATACTACCTAATTTTTTTAAAAAAAGCTTTCAAGAATCCCATTATGAGTAATAAAAATTCTAATTTACAGCAAAGCCCAAAACAGTTCCCTGACCCTGTTGGCCTTGGGCACAATACTACAGTGGTCCTTTTAAAGAAAAAGAAATACTGTCTGATAGTGTCCAGAGTCAGCTATTCATCTCTTCCAAACCCAAGTCTGACAGAGTCATGTACCCAGCAGCTCCACACTTATTCTAGTCTCCAAGATGGGGCCAAGAGAGCCTGTGGATGAACCCCCAGTGCTCAGGAGTGGCCATTTAGAGCGTTTGAAAAATGGCAGCATTAATCACACTTCAATCATATCTACCCTCAACTCAGCCAAGCTATTTCTGAAATACACATTCAACACACACTGAATTAGGCTTATTTTTGTTTCGCCAACTGCAACTCTGTATTACCAAAAAACTACTTATGATCCAGTGAGGTAACTTGTTAAGTAAGTAAAATGTCTAACAATCTAAATTGACACACAGTAGAATACTTGGGGCAGGGCTGGGTGGGAATAAATAAAGGAATACTTATGTTTCCTTGTATCTATAATTACAAATACTAGAATAAAAAATCTAGTAATAATAGCTACTTAATCAGTTGAGGTAGACAACAAGTAGAAATAAGAATTACTGTTTATTCTTATATTATTTAAAGATGAATATGTGAAGGAGAAATTCCTGAGGTTTCACCTCTAGCTGAGGCAGTTGATGGATGCTTGGGGAGGCAAAGTCACTTTTGGGGGGAGGGGACTGCTGGCAGGTTACCTACACCCCAGGAGGTAAAACTTTCACCCATGTACACATGGACAGCACTGACTGGATTCTGAGTTACTGAAACAAAATGAAGAGAGGACATGAAGTTGGAAGGGAGAAGTATGGCAGGTAATGGGGGGATGGCTACGATTAAGATACATTAAAGCCACCCATGAAATTGTCAAAAATACACAGCACTATGGCTTCACTCTGTGCATAAATACCCTAGTTAATATTGGGAGATAAGTGACTCCTCAATCTCAAAGAAAAGCCATCCACTCACATTTGAAGCACTACCTCTCTGCACTGACATTTCTGATACAAGCTGTGTAAGGGAGGGAGGTAAATGGCCAGGAGAATTCCCAGTGCCTCTACTACCTCATGTCTACAAGATGCTACCATGACCAAAAAAAAGGCAATAAATCTTAGTAATCATCACCATCATCATCACCATCACACCACCATCACCTCCACCACCATCATCATCACACCACCACCACCACCATCACCACCACCACCACCATCATCATCACCATCATCACCACCACCATCATCATCATCATCACACCATCATCATCACCATCATCATCACCATCACACCACCACCACCATCACCATCATTATCACCATCACACCACCATCACCACCACCATCACCATCATCATCACCACCATCATCATCACCATCACACCATCACCACCACCACCATCACTATCACCATCATCATCACCATCACACCATCATCACCATCATCACCACCATCACCATCATCACCATCATCACCATCATACCACCAACATCATCACCATCATCATCACCATCACACCATCACCACCACCACCATCACCACCACCATCATCATCACCATCACACCACCATCACCATCATCATTATCACCATCGTCCTCATCATCTGTGGACCAACAAAGAACAGAGAACAATAACAACAAAACTTTCTTAACCTAAAACAGATTAAGTAATCGATCCTGGTAAAGGCAGTTTTGGGAGGGTTTTTTTTTTTTTCCTTGAAATTCAGTTTGGCACTAGAATTGTTTAGAAGAATGTTCATCCCTCTCTTTTTCATGATTTTCCTCAATATCAGGAAGGTATTCAGATACCAGAAGATAGGTAAGATAGCTAAACATAAAAAATATGAAAATAAACGTTACTAGTATATCCTTGAATGACTGATTTCCTGACTTTTATATTAATTCATTTTAACTTAAATATTAAAACGAAAAGAAAAAAAGAAAAAAGAACTATACTTTTCCAGATTTTGCTGGAGTATGGGCACAATAAGGAATTGCAAACATTTTAGAAAATAAAACATACTCCAAAAGCAAGGGAAGCAAATTTTCTGAACATTTATAGAGATATTTTACTTTTAAAGAACATTTAGATTTAGAGAAAACATGAAAGAAAGTTTAGTGGAAAAAATGCATAATAATTAATTTTAATGTTTCAGTAGTGTTTTTTGTTGTGCTCAGGATTAATGTGAGAAACTCCAAGCTAGAAGAGCCTTGTCCATCTAACTACCCATTCTTCAAATGCACACAAAAACCAGCGCTTCCACAACAGTAAGGAGCCTGCAACCCCAGCTCTCAGCGACTCCTCTGCCCAAGACACTCAGCAGCACGCCAAGCCAGAAGCCTAGAGAAACAAGAAATCGTCACTAAGGAAAAGCCAACTTGCCTGGTAAAACCGTTCTGTATGAGTTCTCTTTGAAGCTTTTGATCTTGGGCAGCGTACTCAGAAAGTTCAGATTCCACAGCTGGGGGCAGAATGTTTGGAATAAACTTAGAAAACAATGTCGGAGCCATCTGAACCCATTCTGTCAAGGAAAACAAATGATTCATCAAGGTAATGATAATTTAAATGAAACAAGCAAGTTTATTTAAATAACAAAAAATTGAATTAAACCAAATAAAACCTAGTGTAGCTCTGTTTTGGTGAACATACAGAAATATACCTAAAATTATAAAGAAAATGGACATTTTTACATTATTAATTCAAGAAAACTGAATCTGTAACTTTTTAGTAAATATTATTAAAAAAAATTCTAAAGCTGTACAAAAACACAAATGAGATGACCAGGCAATTCCAAGTGGAAGGATGTGGAGAGGAGAGGAGCACCTGACGAAGTCCAGCTCTGGGAGCGCCCTACTCCAAACAACAAAGCTGCCCAGACCACACTTCAGAGGCAAGAGGCAGAGGACCAGTGGATGCTTTGGAAATAAAATCTTCCCAATCCCAAATGAATTACAACCCCATGTAGGAGAGGGAGCAAAACAATAAAGGTAAAAAAAAAGTTGCATGGTCATCACGAGACCAAAAGAATAATCTATAGAAAATAAAAAAGGAGAGGTCATGGAAATATATTTTTCAATGGACATGACAAAAATGTCAGGTTCGGGGATGAGTAAAACTGGATTATTTGAAAAAAACAAAAACAAAAACAAAAACAAAAAAAAACCAAAACCAAAAACAAAAAACCCAGAGAATGAAATAGGCTTGTAAGTATTAAAACTTATTATGCAAGGTCTAATACACATGCAAACTGATCCTCCACTCAGGGATGGCACTGATGCCTCGGCTTTCCATGAGCTCTGCTCAGCCTTTTCCAAGTATCTCAGATTAAGGCTTTCAAGATTCCCCTTTAACCTGTGTGACTGTTTATACTGAAAAAACCACGAATACACTAATGCTCTGTAAGCCCAAATGCCCACTTGAAAAGCTACAATCTGAAATGGACACAGTTTTGATGCTGTATAGTGGTGGGCCAATGGCAAGTTAAAAAGTAGGGAAAATAAAAACGTCGAACTAGAGAAGAGCTAAATTTAAGGAAGCATGCAGTGTAGGGAGTGGAGCAAGCCAGCCTATACCTCTGCTGCACAGCATCATGACAAATGCTCAGTGGTGTGCCTCTCTGGCATGTGGTGTTATAAAGTCATTAGGGGGTTATGGGTAATGACTAGCCAATCATCTGAGGCACAGAAACCAAATCCTTCCAGCAGTTGGCGTGAATTCTAGTCATTAAAATAAAGAGAACAAAAGGAACAAAAGTGTATACAGTAGATGAAAAAGAGCAGGGTAAGACGGCTGAAGCTGGTTCTAGTTGAGTTCCTAAAAACTCAAACTGCCAGTGGGTCAGGGCAGGAATCTAAGGTTGAAAACCTCCCAAGGAGACTCAACTGTGGCATAGAAAGGCTAACATCGAGGACACCTGTGACAGAAATACTTCTCTACTTAAAATTCAGCTTTGAAATATTCCAACCTTTATCTGTCAGGTGCCTAGAATTTTACTAGGCCAGGAACATAATGGGTACTGCCAAGACATGGAAATGTCAAAACATGTTTAATAACTTCTCTGAAAGCGCCTAGGGCAGCAAAAGGTTAGTCTGTGATAAAATTCATCTTTTGAAAAGAACAATTCTCAAACACAGAATTTTCCTCACAAAGCGTATATATAAATCTTATTCAAGAGTCCAACCTGGATAACACAGCATTTAGATAAACAGGCACCTACATTTTTTTTCTGCCCACAGTGATAATAGCTTTATTCTGCAATTTTGTTGCATATCTAAAAGGCCATGACTAATAAACCTGCCTCCTTAGAAGGTAGATTTTGTCATATTGCACTGGGAAGACTTCCAACATAAAAGAAAGACATCATCCATAACCTAGTATACAAAAAATATTCAAGAGGCATTTTAATAACACTATAAAAAAATGGAATTCAAATATTAGAAAAACTAGAAGAAAAATACCAGCTTATTAGATCATGTAGTAAATTATTTTTGCAACTTTATACAATTATTTTATACAAATAATCTGTTAAAAGTAACAAAGAATACAGCTTAAGACCAAAGCCAAAGTTACATAAACATGAACATTACATGTTACCGATCATTTTATAGCGGTCTCAGAAAGACTATTTCTTGACTCTACTTCCTTACTAACCAGTTTCACTTGGTTCTTATTTTAGCAAGCCAAATTTTAAAGTGTCTTTTAAACTAATTACCATCAGTTATGGGTTCACTAGAATAATCATGAAATTCAAGTGGTGAGTAACTACAGCTAAAACGTTGATCATTGGTATTACTATTGATGAACATCCTTCATTCACATTTTATTTCTTTGAATCTCTAGATAACCAAATTTCACAGAACAGTAATTTCTGGTGTGCTTGTTTGTTTTTGCTTGTTTTTAAAGCATCCTTTGTGCTTACTGACTGTAGGACAATGTTTTGCACTGAAATTTCTAAAACTTCCCCTATGGACATATTATAAATGGCTAGATAGCAGGAAGACAACTACAGGCTCTTTGGATTGCTTTGCATCTAACCATCCCTTTACTATGAAATAGGCACACTAAGGTTGTTTATAGGCCTTGCTTGTAAATAAAAGCACTGTTTACGTATGTTCCCTTTATCAACTGTTCTAGATCCCTTGCAAGTATGTAATGCACTAGAAAATGTAATTTGAGTGTGTATTCTTATGCATATTCACGGTGTGGAATGAAGGAGAAACTGCATAACAACAAAGACAAAGCTAAGACCAAACATGAAATTCATTTCTCTTTCTTTGTTCCGCAATAGTCTAGAGATTTGCAGTGTTCAGGCTGACCTTAGACTCACTACACTCTTGCCTCAGCATCACAAATGATGGTGTGCATGAGTGTTACCACTGTATCCAGTAAGTATATCCAGCCAATTATTTTGTGGATCTCTCTCAAGGTGCTACAAAAACCAAAGCAACTGCTTTTTACTGGTAGAAAATAGTTCCAAGTGAGTCCTAAACCAACATTCCGCTCTGATTTGAGTTCCAGGACTTCTGCTACTATAATCCCAATTGCCATTCAGCCTCATGAAGCATAAAGACAACTGCCCTCTCAGATAAGGCTGTAATAAATAGAAACACAAGCCCAATCCCAACAGAAATGACAGGTGTTTACCTGGTCTGAGAGTGTACAGGCCTTTCACAATATTTGCCATAGTTGAAGGTGTGACCTGAAATGGTGTTGACTGGGCTTCAAAAAAATAAAGCTGGAAAAAAAAAAAAAAAAAAGAAAAAAAAAAAAAAAGAAAAAGAAAAAGAAAGAAAAAGAAAAGACGAAAAAGAAAAAAAACAGAAGAGAAAAAAATAAACACAAATGAAAAAGAATAAAGGAAAAAAAGAAAAGAGCATGTAACACTTGCTAACAGTAAAAGTTCTATTAGTATTTCTAAGGCTGAATGAGTAAATATCACAAGAAAAGAGCAGCATGAGACAGAGCAGAGCTTATACACAAGATTACACAAGCTTCAACACAGCACTCAATACAACAAGAGCCTGCCTGGTTTGCTGTAGCAGCAACAAGCAAAGCAGTGAAGAGAGAGGAGTCTGAGAGAAGAGAGGCCTTCCAAAGTAACAGCTCTGGGGCACTCAATGTGCCTCAGTGGAAGAAAACGACACCTGACCCTTCTTTCTTCTAATCACCCTCCTCTAAAATGCTTGGATCACAAGTCGTGAGCATCCCTAAGTGCAACAAATCTGAAATACTCCAATTTCTGTCATGCTCAAAGAGCTACAGATTTCAGGGGACATGGTGGTACATGCCTTTAATCCTGGCCCTCGGGAGGCAGAAGCAGGCAGAGCTCTCGAGTTAGAGGTCAACCATAACTACATACTGGACCCCTCCCTCTCAAAACCACAGTAAATTATAGATTTCTGAGCATTCTGGATTTGCAGATTAGGGATACTCAACCAACATCAATTTTATAACCTGTATCAAAGCCTACTTTCACAAATGCCATACCTTCACCTTCTTGCAAAAAAACAAACAAAAAACCAAAAAACAACAACAAAAAAAACTTCCTACACAAAAAGCCAGAGAAGATTACAATTCACCTTTTCTACTTTGCTATGGCAACAACAAAGCTAACCCTTTTAACTGTGAACAGAGTCAACTCTCTTTTATATTACCTACTACATTTTTAAAACACTTCAATAACACTTCTAGACTGTATCATTAACAGACGCTAATTCAACTATTTATTGGACAGAGTGAGAGTCACTGACCTAAAACAGGTAATTTTTTTTATCTCTCTTAAAGATTAAAAAAGCCAAAAAGCAAAAAAACAAAACACCCACTATCTTACTACTCAAACCAAAAGAGGGAAAAGGGGGGAAAAAAAGAAAAAGAAACAGTAGAGTTTTATATAAACCAGATTTGTAGCTGTTTTTCTTTATCCGTGTCTTTATAAATGGTAGTATCTTCTTCCTTCAAGGATTGGTAACTTCAGACACAGGACGTTCCATGGGATTTACTAAGGTCCCAGGGCTGCTTTGCTTATCTTCCCATCTCATCATCCACAGATAACAAATTTAATTTTGAATGACAAATTTCAAAGATGATAAATGGGAACTTAAAAATCATATACTCTAAAATACATTTGAAAACTGAATTTCTGAATAAATAATCTTCTATATTCTGAAGGCCTTGGGTATTCAGCATGCACCCCAATTGTAAGTGCTCGTTTTCTCCTATTCCTAATTTTTGACCAATGCCTGAGGCTTTCACGCTCAACCACATACTCAAAACTGTGGCTAAATCCTAATGTCTGCCAACAGCTCTACCATAATTTCTATGTTAACCTGACAGCTATGAAGAAACAGCAAAATTTAAAAACACGCATGACTTATGAAATGGGTATAAACAATTTGGAATGAACTAACTGGATATAATTATATTCATGAGTGAATATTACCGGAAGCTGATGTAGTGTTTACCTACCTACCTATCATGTACAAAGTCCTGGGTTTGATCCCTAGCACCATACAAACCAGGAAGGTGAAAGTAGGAAGACAGAAGTCCAAGGTCACCTTTAAGAGTTTTGGGCCACCCTGAGCTTCAAGAAACTCCATCTCAATAAAGCAAAATAAAACCTCTAACTTGTAAAGAAAGGATTATTAAGAGTGGATAAGATATTTTAATAATTTGCTAACATTCCTTCTTCTCAAAACTCTTTGAATAAAGTATTTAAATTTAAAGGATTTTCCAGCTTTCTTTTCCTCCCTAAGGAACTGAGACTTGCTAAGGACACAATGGGTACGTGTTTGGAGGTGGGGTGGGGTGGTGGTTACTGAACCCAGTAAGTGCTCACCTTTCTCATCGTTGTTTGCAAACTAGATGAGCAGCACCCCCAACATAGCACATGCACACACGCACACGCATGTACCCCTATCTAAAAATCACAGAGCTAGTTGATGGCAGAAGAGGCTGTAAGACTTGTGACTTGTACTCCCTGTGACCCCCCTGTACATGCTCCTCCTTCAAACATGCGACCAAAGACACTGGTCTTACATAGACTGGTACTAGAAAAGTGTCATCTTAGTAACTGGTTTCTTCTGAAAGCCATATATTAAAGAGCAGTGCTCTACAACAATCCTGTTACTCAGATATACATCAATCATAGGGTGTTAAGCCTAGGGGCAGAAGTCTAGTCCTTAACTCTCCCTATCTTATGACATTAGGTCCTGAGCTCCTCTGATGTTTCAAATGTTCCTTAGTGCTATGATGTTGCATTGGGCTTTCTTTTTTAAAATTTTCATTACATTTATAGTGTGTGTGTGTGTGTGTGTGTGTGTGTGTGTGTAATGCACACACATGCATCAATGCTACACTGCATGTATGGAGGTCAGAAGATAACTTGCAAGAGCTACTTCTCTTCACTTAACTCTACAGCAACCTGACATACTGAGCCATCTTATCACCTTCATTGTCCAAGGGGTCCTATTAGTAATTTGGTCTGGAAATGAAAACTAAAACTACATAAATTCAAAAAGTGTCCAACTACAAGGGTCTAAAACTAAACTGTAGACTGCTAAGAAGTTTTAAATAGTAATTTGACTCTGCAAAGTAAACTCTTATCTTTAACTGCAAAAGTCAACAAATTATACTTTCTCTGAAAATGTCCAACCTAATTGCTACATATTGATTGTCGCATCTGCTCAATACAGCACCAAGCAATATTTTAATTAATGTAAAACCTCCTAGCTATCCTTTCAGTTTAATTCAAGGTGAAAACTAATTTGTAGGGAAAGTAATTTTGTTACCAGCCAAAACCGTAAGTCAGTTTATTTTATAAGGACAAATGAGCATGCACAGCACTGAGTTAAAACTAGCCTCACCTACAATGATGACACTCAACTGTCACATTCACAAAACATCAATTCATGAACATGAGCACACTGAGAACCAATTTGGTTTTGGCACACAAGATCACTTTGCTTGGCTTTCTAAGTTTCAGATATGGACTCCAGACTAGTTTGAAGCACCTCCCTTTGAGAAATGGGGATCTATGATCTACCACCAGGAGCCTAGGTTCTCTGACTGCTTACCCAATAGAATGCAGGAAATTTTTTCTGAGTCCAGGACTTTAGACATTTATAGCTTCCAAGTTGTTACTTTCTGAATCTTGAAACATTCACCGTTGGAGAAAACTAAAAACCACACTAAGATCTCAGTCATGTAAGCCACAAATGGAAAGACCCAGTTGGGTCACATCAGCTTCACTAAAGCCCTTTCCAGACTGCACAGTAAACTAAGATGCTACTGGCTGAAGCCACTGTTCCCAAATGACAGTAAATGGAATAGCAGCATGCCAGATGTGTAAAAGCCAAAGGCCAGAAGCTGATGCTCAGACTTTCAGACATTACAGAGACTGGGTACACTCATTTGCTTTGTTGTAGCCGCTAGAGCCACAACACAAACCCTGAGTCACTAATGTTTGAACTTGATTTTTATCCCTCTGACTCAATTTCTATGGTAATGACCACCTACCCTACAGTGTCACAAATGTAATACTTTAAATACTTGTAAAGAATCTAGAACAGGTCCTGCTACATGTAAACTGTGTGTATTATCCATTTAAATATCCTTGTGATGATCACTTGTGCAACTGTTAAAACATTTACAGGGCTACCTGTCCTGGGACCCAAACCATTGTCACTTTCTGTGTCCTCCACCATAAGTGTAATACCTAGTAACTGTTCAATAATCTAATAAGTTTAGCTTTATCCAACTTATAAAAACTTAAGGATTTTTTTTCCATTTGTTAGGAAAAGGATATATCTGCCTTTAAATATCAATTTCATGAGATATGGGAAGTACTCTTACCCAATCTAAGTACAATACAATATTCTCTTCAATATTCTTCCCAGGTATCCAATAAAGTTGGCTTCCATATTATTAGCAGTATAAAGACATATTTAGAAAGGAAATACATATTTCTACCAGATGTAGCATTTCTCTATGGAATTTTAACAAAGAAGAAAATATGCTCTAGGAAGCTAAAAACAATGTCAGTATTCAATACTATAACCAAAGGCTAGAAGCTGGTGCCTACTGTCTAACACTTGAGAGGTTTGGGCAAGAGGATTTCTTAAACTTCCATGCCAGCCTGGATTATAGAGCAAGACCCTCTCTCAAAACCAAAACAAGTGGAATGTCTCAGAATTAATGTACAAAAATCTTATAAAAGTATCTGACTGGTCTTAAAAAAAATAATGTGTATTATAATCCGAGCTTATGATTCTCCTATTTTGGGACTCTGGGCTCTCTGGGAGGTATGATATCAACTGCATCTTTATTATTGTGTGAAAACTGTGCCTTGCAAAAGTGAACTGGCCCAGTATATAAATCCTTGTCTTCATTTAAAAGCAAAAGTGAAAACAAGAGCTTGTGGGTCAAGCTTTAAAACAATGTCTTTGTAAACTTCAGTAAAACTTCTGTGTGACAATAATTAAGTACAACTTAAAGTCTTCAAGAAAATATAAACTACGATCCACATTAGTTACAGAATACTAAAGAATGCCTTGCTGAATACTGACCATAACATGGGCTTCTGAAGGTGCTGAGTTACTAGTGATAGTTTGCCTGGAGTACATTCAGGAGAGGGAAACTCCCTTAAAGAGGAAAAGACACTACCTACTGTTAGCCAGGGACTGGGAAAGACTGACTGAGCTTGAAACCTGGACCTTAATTAGCTATCTAAACAGCCATAGTAAATATTTTACAAATGCTAACAGCTTGATAACATGGTGAATAGCAGCCACACTAGACTAACAGTAGAAACCAGAGAGAGCCTGTGCTCGCCTTCACAGACACCTAGAGCTCTTTCAGAAGTCACTGGTAACATGTGACCCTCCTAATCATACTCCTGCTCAGGAAAGAAATGGCAACACAGAACAGGCCAAATACAAGACACTGTCCAATAAATGACCTGCCTAAGTGGCCCAGAACAGTAGCCAGGTTCAGTCATGACTCTCTCTATAGACTGAGGTAGACTTTAACAACTTCTATGGCTCTAGAGATGTCAATATTGGAGTTTAGAAGACAATGTTCTCAGATGAAAGGAAAGATTAAGAGTGAGCTGGAGAAGGAAGGGAAAAAGGAAAAAGGAGACCATGACTAATGCTGTTTCACCCCCATAGGAAGTAAAAGTATACTTACGCATTAGGCTGTAAATGTGCTTCTCTGCAACATGTTCCGTAAACAGTTTTATAAGGTCATCTTTTAAGTCTCTGTTAAGTTTAGTTTCTATGTAAAACTTATTCTGAAAAAAAAAAACAAGTTTTTATATATCAATAGGGGAAAGAAATTACTCCCATGAACAGGAGAACTAAATATTGTTTTAGGGAATAATGAATAAACGTATTGATTAAAAACTAATAATAAGGGGCTGGGATTTAGCTCAGTGGTAGAGCGCTTACCTAGGAAGCATAAGGCCCTGGGTTCGGTCCCCAGCTCAAAAAAAGAACCAAAAAAAAAAAAAAAAAAAAACTAATAATAAAATAAAATAAAAAAAGCCCAGCATACAGCAAAACCCAGTCATTCCTAGTCACAGGTCTTTTGGCATGAGGTTGGAAGATCCAAATATTAATTTCACAACAATATGGTAACAGTACAGAGCCACACTATGTGCTATGCCTAAGCACAGACTGCTCTTCCAAAGGTCCTGAATTCAATTCATAGCAACCACATGGTGGCTCATAACCATTTATAATGAGATCTGGAACGCTCATCTGGCCTGCAGGCATACACGCAGGCAGAACACTGTATACATCATAAATGAATAAATCTCCAAACAAAAACAAAAACAAGCTCTCATCACCAACATCAAAAGGCAATGCTGGCAAATGAGAAAGGCACTCCTCAACATCCAAAGCTTAGAGCAGGCAGGTATTGGAAGCCACTAAGAAGAGTTCCTATATACATGCCCTTTAGTAATGGCCACTGTACCAATTCTAGATACCATCTCTGCTCAGAGGCAGACACCCTAATCAGGCTGAGAGCAAGCAGTGATTGAAGGAAAAGTTACATCCAATAAAAGATGAACTATATATACGGTGTACAGCAAGTGATAAAATAGAAACCCTCACTTTAACATCCCTGGGAACTGCCTGCTCTTAAGGTCTGTAATAAGATAGATTGCCATTCCCTATTTACCAGAGTCACTTTGAATCAAGTTTTCTCTTTCTTCCCACCTGATTAGTAAAAGTTAAAGAAAAATATGAAACCATTAGATGTGTTCATATTTTGGATGCTAGCTCAATGCCAAAGAGTAGAAAACACAAAGGGAATGAAAACAAATTTTTCACTCACTCTCTTAGTTCAGAAGTATTTTCCTCTCTGTTTAAAACAAAGTGGGGGTAAGGTGGGGTCTAAAAATAAGATGCACACACTTGGTTAAAAGTTACAGCTATGCCAATGGGTGTGTAATAAAAAGCCTTCCAAAGCTGATCCTGCTTAGCTTTATAGGCCCCATTCTAGAGAGAAAGCACATGGAAACATGTTTTCAAACACTCTGCACGGGAACCACTCCTCTCCCCATTTGAGTACATACTGCTTGTACCTTGGTACCTGGCTCTTTTACCCTAATGTTAGGACCTAGGAGACTTTTCTCCACAAAAATATAGAAACATAGGCTGGGGATTTAGCTCAGTGGTAGAGCGCTTGCCTAGCAAGCACAAGGCCCTGGGTTCGGTCCTCAGCTCTGCCAAAAAAAACAAAAAACAAACAAACAAAAACAAAAAAAAAATATAGAAACATGCCATTGAACTGTTTATTTTCTTGTTTTCCATAAATTGTTAAAGTAATTCCCAACTGATGACAATACAAATATGCCCAATGTTTTGCTATTAAAAATGTATGTATATATGTATACATATATACACTTAGGCTGTGTTTATACCTATTGATGAATTTGAGAAATTTTATACATAAAATTTGAGTCTTTCAAGGCAATTCATTTCTACTCTAAATTATAGGTCTGCTTCTGTTCTTTTTATTCATCAAAAATGAGTATTTCCAAGCACTTTTTAAAAAGTAATTTTAAGTTATATTTAACAATGGGATTTGATATATTTTTCCTTTTTTATGCTACATATTTTCTGTGAACTAATTCATACCAGATAAAACATAGTATTGCTGACTTCTAATTAATCCATGAAAATTAATTATCAAAGACAATAAACCTGTGTCTAGTGTTTTACAAATTTCCTACAATGTTCCCCACCTACTATTGTTTTGGGTATTTTTCTAAACAAAGGTGTTTCAAGCTTTCTTCATCTAATAATCTCCTTCCTGACAGAATTTAAAGGTCTCCTCTCAGCAAGTATGTAGGAATGGGACCTGTGGGGATATTGTGTGTGTGTGGGAGGGGCACACAGTGGAAGAGAGGGTTAGAGACAAACATAAGCAAAATGTACTATATACATGTAGGAACTGTTAAAGAACAAATTTAATTTAAAAAAAGTTGTGGGCGGGATGGAAAAGAAATGCCCTTTTAGCTTTCTCACCTCCAATTTCTGGTTTATTCCACTTAGATGTGAAAAAGAATAAGGTGGTGACTAGACACCATGCTCAGTACACCCATCGTACTCCAACTCAGGAATGTCAACAGAGTAAAGGAAAACAACACAATTAATCTTGCATGGTGTGGGAAAGGGCTCTAACTTACCATATATATGAAAAGAGGCACGATGCTCTGCAATGCTCCCATATACTGTCCCAGAGCTATATTAAATCTCTCAATATAGAGGTCTGGAGGGCTGGCCTGTGAGGAAGAATATCAACATCAGTACTCTACTCTGGGAAACCAGGTAGAAGTCCTTCTTCAACCCCTGTAATACAAACCAACTCACAAAGAATCTAAGATGGGGGAGATACTTACACTCTAAAGTCAGTTCAGATTTCTTAGTTCCAAAGTCTATTATATGACATTTTAGTCACTTTTAAAAACTGTATGACCTTAACAAATTAACTAATATGTTTTTAATATGATTTTAATAAATATGATTTTAATAAATCACCATTGGATTAGAAAAAATCCACTTCCTAAAGAAATCAAATTATATTAGGACCTGGAATTAGGAGGCAGAGAATTCAAGGAGGTAAAACAGGCTCTAGATACTACCAGAGGTATGAATGATGCCAAGCAGTTACACATGCTTGCTGCTCTTACAAAAGAACCCAGGTTCAACTCCCAGTACCCACATGGTAGCATTATAACCATCTGTTTCTTTGGTTCTAGGGAATTCAACACCATCTTCTGGCCTTCGCAAGCACTGTATCATATGGTCTACAACATGCACTGAAGTAAAACACTGACAAGTATAAAATAAAATAAACCAATCTTTTAAGACACTATTAGACTGGTTAATACATTTTTACAATGTTATCACCATTGTAAACAGCTTCTCTATTTAATCAACTGTCAACAAGAGAAGTAAGGACTCAAATGATTCATATATGCCTGGAGATATAGACTGAAGTACAGTATAATGTACACCTAACTTCACTCACTCCTACAAAATACTAAGTCACAAAGTCACTAAGGAACTCCTCCAAATGTACTGTTATGTTGACCGAACATGTCTTGTCTCCCAGTATAGCTATATCTGAAGTAAGGAAATAATTAAAATTCCACAAAGTCATAAGCATGGGCCTCACCCTACAAACCATGCCCTTAAAGAGATAACAAATGGCTTCTAAATCTTTGCTATCAAAATGTGGCAGAGAAAAGGCTTTGGTGAGAATGTTTCATCTGCAAGCCAGGAGGAGTCTTCACCAGGAACCCTTAACCAGAACCTCGATCTGGAAACTTCTCAGCTTCCAAACCGCTATAAGAAATAACTTAAACTGCTCAGTCTATGGTATTTTATTTTAGTACCATAAGTTAAGATGTTATGTTTTATAAAACTATATCCATTTACTTTATTCTTTAAGTTAATTTAATATTAAAGAAGACTAAATAAAAGTTAAAATTAAAATATTAACAAATGATAAGATACATGTATTCAACTAAAAATTCCTGAGCCACAGTGTTGGGGAATGGGAATGTATAAAATACAAAAACAAAACACATTCCACATAAAGTCTGTCCTTTGGAAACTTCATCACCTGACAACCAGACCTTGAAGACAATACCATGCTTTCAAGTTCTGCCACACTAAGACTCCTAAGTACCAAGTTCAACCACATGAAACGAGGGAGCTGGAGAAATGGCTCAGAGTGCTCACTGTTCTTCCAGAAAACCCAAGTGTGGATCCCAGAACCCCTATAAGCAACTCACAACCTGTAATTCCAGAACCAAGGATCCCAGCCCTCTACTGGCCTCTTCAGGCACCCATCCATCCAGACACATACAGAGACATACATATAAAATAAGTGAAATTATAGAAGCTGTGTCTTAAGCTATTTGAGGAATGTTGAATTTAGAACGTTCTAATACTCTAAAGTAGTCACCTCATAATGCTTTAACTTCTACCTAGGAGCTTGGAATATATGCTGGGAACTATCTCTACTTCATCTTTCATTACAGAGTACTTAAAAGTCTGGTGTTACCTTTCCATTCCTTTCCCTAGTCCTCCTCAACTACCTGTGGAATAAAGGTTGTCTCCACCATACGTAAGAGGGAAACAACTCAGAAATATTTAACCATTTGAGTGTGATCTCAAGCTAGTAAGCACTAAGTCTTACAACTAAGATTCTGGCAACTGAAGTTATTCTGTACCTAAAGTCTCTTTTTAGTACTCCAAAATCCCCACGACTTATCTTTTTCTTAAGTTCAGACCTCTCAATTTAGGGCACATTGTCTACTTCTCTGACTCCACAGCCTACACCTTCTTACACATAGCACAGGTCACACATGGACCAACTAGCCAATCCCAAGTAATATTGGTGTTGCTTTGTCTGCCCAAACATCTCTCCCCTCACCACACTTGCCCTACTCCTTCAAGATTTGTCACTTTCTCAAAGCATCTGAGTTCCATTGCCCTTCAGTGGGGCAAACCACTTATTGCTCCTACTGAGTTCTCTGCTACTAACTGCAAGCCCCTGAGGCAGAAATCTGTGCCTTACCTGCTCTTCTCCAATCTAACCAGAATGCCTATAATACAGGAGACAGGGAGAGGTATATTTTTCAAAGGCAGGGTGTTTTGAAATATAAACTACATCTAAATCTAACCTAGCACTCTTTAAATTTCTACTTTAGTATTAACAAGGTTCTATGGTACTGAATAACTAATTCATCAATTTGAATTTCAATTTCCATAGTAAGAAGCAATACCCACACTACACTATTTCTGAGAATATACCAAAAATCAGAAAAAATCTGGAACCGCTTTGAAAAAGACACATACTGTATACCTCTACATGAGTAAGGGTTCACAACAGCCATGTGCCTAACACTTAGAAAAATCCATTAATATTTAAAAAAAATCAATCTTCATCAACCAAAGAACTTGGGGGAAATGGTTTGTATGACAGGCAAGCCTAATTACCCTTAATGAACAGACTGGCATACACTATCTTCCTCAAAGCAGCTTCAAAGAACTCTGGAAATGATATTCAGCAGTCCAAGAAGTAAATTCTACCCATATACAAGAAAAAATCTGAAAAGCTGCTACATTAAAATACTTTTTCATTTTCATGAAAGGACACTTCGTCTAAGTGTTAAAAAACATGAACACTGATCAAAAGGCACATTTAACAGCAGAGAGAATAAATACAATTGAACTCTATATTCCTTTACAAAGTCCCCAAGCCTCAAAGGTTAGGAGTATTAAAAAGTACTTTTTGTGCTAAATCAAATGTCAGAACACTTAACTTTTTACTTCCACATTTCATGAAGCACTTACTCAAAACCTTTGAAATGGTAAGACTATAAATTATGACAGTCTGAGAAAATAAACTCCATCTATTCCAGGAACCTAGAAATAAATCTCACTTTGAAAATCCTAATCAAACTGTTCCTCTTAAGAACTTATATCAAATAAACTCTGGTCCCCACTGAGAAAAATGATGCCTAGTTGAGTTCCACTATTCCAAAATGATGTTATCTGGCTTGAACTTTAATTGGAAAAAAAATCTATCACATCAAACAGAAAGAAACAGGCTGCAGAAAAAAATAATTATTCTAAACTTCTTCTAATCTTTAGAGAAAGTAGTACAGGTACTTTGGACAGAACCCACAGCCACACCCTTAGCCCTCTCCTTATTTTGTTTGAAATTTAAGTCAGTTTAGGTTTGGTGTTTTACTTTAAACTTCCTACTCCCTGAAACCACTTAATTCTTGTCTACCCATCCAAAATACATTTCTTGTAGAAATAAGAGTCTAATAGCTCTTTACACAAACGTGAATATCAATTCACATTTATAATCTATCACATTAGTAATCTATCCTGGAGAAGGTTCTATTCTATTACATCTTTGGTAAACATTTTGGTCTCAAGAACCATTTGCACTATTTAAAATAACTGAAGAGATGGCTCAGTAGTTAAGAGCATCTACTGCTCTTGTAGGGAACTTAGGATTGGTTTCCAGCTCATGCATGACAGACAATTCACGTGGATCTGATACTGTCTTCTTGCTGCCATCTAGTCCTGTACCCATATGGAGCACATAAACTCATGTGGATACACAAATACATATGAAAATAATAAATTATAAATCTTTAACTTGAAGGCTCCAAAAAGCCTTAAATTTTATGTGGTCTATAGCAAGTATTTTTCTAGAAGAGCACCTGTACTCCCAAGGAAACTGAGAACAGCCTGGGCAACAAATGAGAATGTGATACTTGTAAGATAAGTGACTTGGTTAGGAATACTAGCTCCTAGCAAAATCAACTCTACTGCAAGCTCAAAGCTGGGCAAATGGAGTTTGCCATTTGCTGATTAAAGAACTGTGAAAAGTTGAAGACCACAAATAAAATGTTCAGCATCTACTAGTACCCTTGGGTATTGCCCAAGTAAGAAATGACAATCACTGTGACAAACACAGCAGGAAATATTCATTTGTGCAAACATGGAGGGTGTGCAGGAGTAGACAGTAGGCACAAGGAGCTTCACAGGCATTGCAGACTAGAAGGAATGGGCTTCACAGATGAGGGTCCAGAGAAGAAGTCCTTCAGTTTTCAAGAGACATAAAACCAAGGGACGTGAATTGTATGATGTGTCAAGAACAGATGAAGCAGGGTGTTTGTACAGCAAAAAAGGGAAATGGAGCCATTTTGAAGGAAGTTAAAAGAGCTCACCAAGAAGAATGAGACTTAGAGAGGTTTCTGTAGAAGCTCTAGAAAGCAAGGTAACCTCTGAGCTATTCTAGGCATCAAGTAGCAGAGTTAAGAAGGACAAAGACCAGAAGAACACCAGCTCTGTATAATACAAAAGCCTCAGAGCATAGGTAGGTCAAATAGCAAAGGCTATTCAAGAACTATTCAATATATATATATATATTTTTTTTTCACCACTAAGTTCTTCAAAAGTACACCAGCACACATATTTCTTACATATTGCTGCTATCAAGAATCTATGAGCTGCTACTCTGCCATGAGTCTAGACTCTTCTGCTGCAGCCAAATCACTGCCACTTCATTTTTGATAAAATTATCTAATCGGTAACATCCTAAGGCTTTGTTGTATTATGTATTATTATATAACCCTTTATTCTTTGATGTTTTAGGAAGTTGGTAATTGCTATGATAAAACAAATTAAGTTTAAAAGTTAAGATATATCTTTGAAAGATTATGTTCACAGGATACAGTACACGTTTGTTTAAAATTCTGGTTTTCAGGGAAAGAATAAAGTTGAATAATTGTCATTAAAATTTTTCTTAGAACTGTAACTATGAACACTCACATTCTAAGTTTATCAGCGTTAAGTGCCTTAGTCCTAAAGCATGGTCTGAGGCACAATTGTCGTTCCTTGTATTTGCTATTTGCAAAGCTTCTGAAAAACAGTATTTGTTGTGACAATTATATATAGAATTATATATAGAATATAGTTCTATATTCTAAATAAAACAAAAACTTGACAATTTATATATTTAAATACATATTAATTTGTCGTAACATGACAATAAAGTCATTATATCTGAACATACTTTCATGAAAAAATAATCGCCTAAAACAAATCCAAATTTATTTAAGTAACTTTAGTAGTTACCTTGACATTTTAACAAATCTCATACAACTTAATAGAACATGACTAGATTCTTCCATCTGCTTCAGTACTTAATCAATTGCTTTATGTTTTAAAGTCAAAGAAGAAATAAAATTTTTAAAGAATTATTTATTTTATGTATGTGAGTACATGTAGCTGTCTTCAGACACGTGAGAAAAGGACATCAGATCCCATTACAGATGGTTGAGAGCCACTATGTAGTTGTTGGGAATTGAACTCAGGATCTTTGGAAGAGTAATCAGTACTTTTTTTCCTCCATCTTTATTAAATTGGGTATTTCTTATTTACATTTCAATTGTTATTACCTTTCCTGGTTTCCAGGCCAACATCCCCTAACTCCTCCCCCTCCCCTTCTTTATGGGTGTTCCCTTCCCCATCCTCCCTCCATTACCGCCCTCCCTCAACAGTCACGTTCACTGGGGGTTCAGTCTTGACAGGGCCAAGGGCTTCCCCTTCCACTGGTGCTCTTACTAGGCTATTCATTGCTACCTATGAGGTTGGAGCCCAGGGTCAGTCCATGTATAGGAAGCTCTGATTGGTTGGCATTGTTGTTCATATGGGGTCTCGAGCCCCTTCAAGCTCTTTCAGTCCTTTCTAAGATTCCTTCAATGGGGGTCCCGTTCTCAGTTCAGTGGTTTGCTGCTGGTATTCGCCTATGTATTTGCTGTATTCTGGCTGTGTCTCTTAGGAGAGATCTACATCCGGCTCCTGTCGGCCTGCACTTCTTTACTTCATCCATCTTATCTAGTTTAGTGGCTGTATATTTATGGGCCACATGTGGGGCAGACTCTGAATGGGCGTTCCTTCTGCCTCTGTTCTAAATTTTGCCTCCCAATTCCCTCCCAAGGGTATTCTTGTTCCCCTTTTAAAGAAGTAGTGAAGCATTTGCATTTTGGTCATCCTTCTTGAGTTTCATGTGTTCTATGCATCTAGGGTAATTCGAGCATTTGGGCTAATAGCCACTTAACAATGAGTGCATACCATGAGTGTTTTTCTGTGATTGGGTAACCTCACTCAGGATGATATTTTCCAGTTCCATCCATTTGCCTATGAATTTCATAAAATCATTGTTTTTGATGGTGGAGTAGTATTCCATTGTGTAGATGTACCACATTTTCTGTATCCGTTCCTCTGTTGAAGGGCATCTGGGTTCTTTCCAGCTTCTGGCTATTATAAATAAGGTTGCTATGAACATAGTGGAGCATGTGTCTTTGTTGTATGTTGGAGCATCTTTTGGGTATATGCCCAAGAGAGGTATAGCTGGGTCCTCACATAGTACAATGTCCAATTTTCTGAGGAACCTCCAGAATGGTTGTACCAGTCTGCAATCCAACCAACAATGGAGGAGTGTTCCTCTTTCTCTACATCCTCGCCAGCATCTGCTGTCGCTGGAGTTTTTGATTTTAGCCATTCTCACTGGTGTGAGGTGAAATCTCAGGGTTGTTTTGATTTGCATTTCCCTTATGACTAAAGATGTTGAACATTTCTTTAGGTGCTTCTCAGCCATTCGGCATTCCTCAGCTGTGAATTCTTTGTTTAGCTCTGAACCCCATTTTTTAATAGGGTTATTTTTCTCCCTGCAGTCTAACTTCTTTAGTTCTTTGTATATTTTGAATATAAACCCTCTATCAGTTGTAAGATTGGTAACGATCTTTTCCCAATCTGTTGGTTGCTGTTTTGTCCTAACAACAGTGTCCTTTGCCTTACAGAAGCTTTGTAGTTCTATGAGATCCCATTTGTCGATTCTTGATCTTAGAGCATAAGCCACTGGTGTTTTGTTCAGGAAATTTTCTTCAGTGACCATGTGTTCGAGATTCTTCCCCATTGTAATCAGTATTCTTAACTGCTAAGCCATTTCTCCAGCCCAAAGGAAGAAAATTTAATGTCAGAAATTTGTAAATGGGGAGAAGGTGTATGCCTTTCATGCCACAAATCATTTTCATCAGCAAATGGCAATTTCTTGAAAATCTGTTGCAATGAGAATTCAAACACCTGAAACTACCAATGGGTGTATTAAATAATAATATATGAAGCCTGGTTTATCTTCCATTTTGAAAGTCTTTAATCCACATTATTGCTACCACTGCACACTGGTCACAGGAAAACAATGAGTTACACGGATCTTCTAATTGCTGATGCATTTCAAGTACGTAGGTCTCTTATTCAGTTTGTTCTTCAACCGTTCCATAGAGAAGGGTAATTTTCTCAACATTCAGACTGTAGTTTGGTATATACCTAAGCATTCAAATATAGGAGCATATAGGGGCCATTCTTATTCAAACTACCACAGCTACTATGAAGATTAAAAACTTAAGGGAGATGTGGGAAGTAGCATGCTTTGCAGTCACCTTCTTGTGGACAAACCTTGCTCATAAACCTGTCTTCTATCTTTTAGACTATTAGTATGGGGACTGAATAGATAGTACATTCAGACATTGTACAAGTACAAATGTTCTTACAAGTGCATACCTTTTAATACTGAGTGTTTTAGTACCCCAAAGTCCCAATTTAATAAAGTGGGTAATTTTTGTGGTTCTTTTAGAAGGCTGTATCACATTATATAGACCAGACTGGCCTGAAACTCACATGGATCCTCCTCTGCCTACCCAGTGGTAGAATTATAGTATGTGTCAATCATACCCTAAGTGAGATGGACTGTTTTACTTTCTAATTCACACATGTACTATTTGACCCGCCAGTGCCTGCATCATCACTGCAAATATCAACAAAATTACAGGGAAAGTAATACAAAGTAGAAAGCTTTCATTTAGCAGAGCCTTGAACAAATTTAAGGGCACCCAGAGATATTCTAGCCCACACATCAGGTGAACTGAGTTCCCAAGACTGGCAATGATGGGTCCTCTGAAGAGTAGCAAGCATTCTGAACAGCTAAACCATCGTTTCAGTCCCTAAGAATTTTTTAAAGGAAATTTTCCCTATCTTTTGAAACAAGCATACACCTGTCTCAAAACAAACCTTAAAAAGTAATATTATCTATGATCTATGGGAGCAAAAGAGAGGACTCAGAAGGGGCATATATTCTTCTTGCAGAAGATCCAAACTTTGATATATAATACCCATATTGCATGGCTCACAACTGTCTAGGGAATCCAACATTATCTGGCCTCTAAGGGTACCAATACACATATACACATATTTCCACAGATGTAATATATATTAACTTTGAAAAAATAATAAATCTTAAAGTATTAAGTAAAAAACTACAATCTATATAAATATTCTACACATTCTAATAAGCAAATGTAGGTAGGATCTTCTTGTCTTTCTAAGTTTAGGATCTGTCTCAAATGAAACAAGCAGATGCTTCAAAAATCTCAACTGTACTGCAGGTATGTGCTTTCTAGCAACTTACAGAATGTCACTTCTGACTAAGATAGGCCAAGCAGAAGTCTCTACCCTCAAAGACTGATGATGAACATTAAAACCACTGTCTGAATGGGTACTTGTGGAAATGGCTAAGGGTCAGATTGTCTCACTGGCAAATTCTATAATACAGCTTTGTGATGGCAACTGCTTCAGTGAAAAGTCTTCAGTAGAATTTACAAGTAAAATAGTTACTAATGGTAATAATACCTATTTTGCTTGAGAACTATGAAGAAAGGCAACCAGGCAATTTCCTTTTAAGGGAGGGAAGGAGGGAGAGAGGGGAGGAGAGAGGGAGGGGAGAGGGGGGCCTGATCTACCATAACCTCATGTGCACGAGTATCCATGGAGTCCTGAACAGTGCATCAGAACCTCTTGGAGCTGGAGTTACAGGCTGCTGTGAGCTGCCCAATGTACATGGTAAGATCAAATCTAGTCCTGCATAAGAGCTACAAACACTTTTAACCATTTCTCCAGTCCAATAATTTTATGACCTAAAATCTCCAGTCTAGCAAGAAGAAAACAGTACACTAGGGAAGTAGACAGGTTATTTGTTCATCTGTTTAAGACAGACTTTAAATGTCAACAGATTTGAAATTTAAGGTCTTCATTTTTTAATTTTTTTTTTTTCAAATTTGCCATCTGCAAGCAACCAGTTGGATTGTACTGCCACCCACTGGGCAAAAAGCAAATAGGAATGCAACACCTGCCCAGATCTTAACACCCACCAAAACATGGCTGGCCCTTTATGGGCAGATGGACAAGGAGGCTTATATATAAGCAGATGTTTGTACAGACTGAATAAAATTAAGTAAAAGAGACTAGCTATATAACTTAGTTTCAACTAAGTTCATTATTGATTGGTTTGTCAATTATAGTGACTAGAAACCCAAGATCTATTTAGCTTAAACATATCAAAAGTATTAATTTTATTAAAATATTTTAAGTATACCCAATCAATTTCCTTTTAATTAGAACAGTTAAAAAACACCTCTCTAAACTGTTGTTTAGAGATTTAAGAATGAAAACATGTTCCATAAAATCCCAGCCCTCTTGCTCTGTTTTTGGTTGCTGCTTACCAGGATCTGAAGAGAATTATCTGTGCTGTTCCCTCCACTTTAATGTTATTTATTCTTTCCCTGGAAACAGTCTCTGCTTAAATAACTCAGTAATGTAAAGTTCCAAATTATTGAAAATGAGCAACTCTTAATGACCAGTGAACTGCAAAAAAAGCCATAATACTCAGGTGGCTAAGATGAAGATACACTACAATTCAACAAGTACACTGAATTTTTATCAACAAAATGCATAGGGAAAAGTGCTTTCACAACTGTTCCAGTGGATTCTGAATCAATAATCAATCAATCAATCTCACCAGCATGGGTCATTCAGCATCATTATTGTCAAAAGTACACATTGTTCAAAAGATGGCATCCTGATGGGTAGTTATGTGGAGAGCTTTTGGGGCTGCTTGGCTGGAACTTGACATTGGACCAAGACAGGGAAGCTAGCTCAGGCAGGAATCTGATTTTAGGGTAGAACAAAGAAGTCTTCAGGCAAGAAAGGCTAGGACAGGGGAGTAGGTTCAGGTATCTTGGTCATCCTGATAAGCCCATAGAAACAGTGATTGCAAGACTGTATTGCCTTGCTTGTTCCTTAACCTAGAACTGACCTTAGTACTTGCATGTAATTAAAATAGTATAAAAGCAGACTAGGAAAAAATACACCTGCCTCAGCCTCAGAACTGGCTGGAGTCATGCTACAGTGTTGTGTGTAATTGTCTTTTTTCTTTTTAATCCTCACTCCTGCAATGGAGAACCTGTTGACTGACTGAGCTGGCTTGGTCATAGTTAAACACACCAACCTGCACAATAGTTAGGATGACAGTGGCAACATAAACATTAAAGTCTGACAAGAGTAGATGATTCAAAGTGGAGCCTACCCTAAGACACCAAAAGAATGATGGCAGGAAAGAGGAGCTACTGGCAAAAGAAACCAGAAGAGAAAAAGATCTCAATGTGCAAAGGTGCGATCCACCTAAACTTAAAAGCAAAATACTGCTGTATCAGTACACAAGGAGCCTTGAATCCCTCATCAGGGGCTATTGCTTTGCTTGCTCTGGAGGGAATGAAGTCAGAATTAAGAAAAGGTGGTATAGAAAGTGTGAAAGTCAAAAAGGACCAGGGGAAAGTATGAAACAAAGATACAATGTATCGTTTCTTATTGTCCAGTCAAGTATTCACCAAGGCAGCTTAAATTAAGGAAATAGAAAGTGGTACAGATAGGAAAAACAGTATCAACCAACCAGAGCCCCCCCAGAGCTCCCAGGGACTAAACCACCAACCAATGAATACACATGGAGAGACCCATGGCTCCAGCTGCATATGTAACAGAGGATGGCATTGTCTGGCATCAATAGGAGAAACCCTCCGTCCTGTAAAGGCTAGTTTCCCCAGTATAGGGGAACGCCAGGGTATTGAGGGGGGAGAGGGTAGGTGAGAGTGGGAGAATCTTCAGAGAAGCAGGGGGAGGGGGAAGAGAGAGGGGAAAGGGGATAACATTTAAAATGTAAATACACAAAATATCTGATAAAAAATACTAAAAAAGTGGCATAGATATTGTAATTTGCATATGCTTGGTCCAGGAGTGGCACTATTAGAAGGTATGGCCTTATTGGAGGAAGCATGTCACTGGGGGTGGGCTTGGAGACCCTCCTCCTAGCTGCCTAAGGATGCTCAGTCTGTTCCTGGCTTCCTTTAGATGAAGATATAGCTGCCTGGATGCTGCCATGCTCCTGCCTTGATAATGGACTGAACCTCTGAACCTGTGAGCCAGCTCCAATTAAATGTTGTCCTTTATAAAACTTGCACTGGTCATGGTGTCTGTTCACAGCAATAAAACCCTAAGACAGAAGTATTAGAGAATGTTTCACAGTAGAGAAAATTAGCCAGGACTTGGCACTCAGTTTATCTTCCTACCCAGTCACTCTTCATATTTCAGACTATTGAAATGATCATTATGCCTTTCTCATAAATGCTACCAAGGAATAAAGCTGCAATTTTTCTGTAACCCTAGATTTTAGGGACTGCATACCAAGGCCTAGTACATATAGCATAAATAGTGTCAAATCAAACATTATAAAACACTACCTCTAACAAGCACAGAAATTTTGATCTCCATCTGGGTTCTGGGATAGCCTGGAACTCACTCTTAGACCAGGCCTGCCTTTAAGTCCCAGAGATCTGCCTGCCTTTGCTTCCTGGGTGCTGGAATTAAAAGCGTGCACTACTATGGCCTTTCTCCTTTTTATTACCAACTAGTCCATGATTTTAACACTACAACAATTGGGCCAAGTGTATACCTTACTTTACTCAGAGTTTGGTAAACTTTGAAGGTATTATGATTGGGCCTCAGTTAGGACTGAGACCACACACAGTTATTTCTGAGGGGATGTTTAAGGGTCCTAGTAAATTAGTCACACAAATTTAGATCAAGTTTTGGTTTGTTTTTAAGTGTAAGAGTGTTTTTCCTGCATGTGTGCCTGTGTACCACTTGCAAGCCTGATGCCCAGAGCTGTCAGAGGCGGCATCAGAATCCCTGGAACTAAAATTACAGTGGTGTAAGTCACCATGGGGTGCTGAGAACTAAGCCTAGGTCTTCTACAAAAGCAACAGCGCTCTTAACTACTCCCACCCTATATCAAGTTTTAATACATGAGTTTCAATACCAATTTAAAGGCATCCCCTTTCAGAGTTTCATTTTTTAGATTCTGGAATTGCAGATGACCTGTTAGTCTGTCACCAGAAACCACTCCCCATTATTCCTATTCCAATCCACTTTCTATGCTTAGGACATTGATGCTCTGAGATCCAATTCCAGTCATTCAACGGTTTCTGTTATCTGAATCTGGTCTAGCTGTGCAGCCTTCCCCCCTCCCAACACCACTGGAACATCTTTCCCTCTCTTCTTCACACGACTACTACCTAGGACCTGGCTGGATAAGCACCACAGAGGAGCCTCTGCCCATAAAGTTCTCTTGTCCCTTATCCATAACAACCCTTTGTTGGTGCTGCCAACTTCTTTACTGCACTAACTACGCTGAGATTGATCAACTTTTGCTCTTAATGCAACATGTTCTTTCTGCTGATTCACAGCTGTCTGGATGGCTGTAAACATTGCACGGTCTAATAAGCAGCCACAGTACTTTAATCCTTTCTTTAGGTTCCATCTGTTGTGTTTTAGATTCTATTCCAAATAAAATTAAAACCAACACCCTATCTTCACTTTGTTTGATACAGAGTCCCTTTTTGCAGCTGTTGTCATCATTTTTCTGATGAAAGCCAGGCTACCTGACGTATAAACTCCAAGGATTCTCCTGCCTCTTCTACCATCTCCCTGTGGAAGCACAAGGGTTAAGTGTCTGGCTTAACCTTTCCCTAATTCAACCACAGGGGTCGGGGTCCCCAGCTTCTGTTCATTGGTTGGGTGTAAGTATCTGCAAGCTTGATTACTTTTTAATTACATTTTCTCCATCTATCGTAAGGTTACACTGACTTTTACAATGCCTATAGAGGTTAGCCCACAATTACAGATTGTATGCTCCCAAACCCTTACATACTACTGCCATGAGTTCTGTTTACATGCATCTTTTATACCTGCTAAGAAATGAATAATTATCATTTGAGCCAGTGAGATGGCTCAGTGGGTAAGGTACCTTGCTACCAAACCTGAGGACTTTAGTTTGATCCTTAGGACTGACAGGGTGAACATAATCAACTCCTGCAACTATTCTCTGAATGCCACATGTGCACTGTGGTATGTGAGTCTCTCGTTTCCCCATACCCCTACCCTGGTGTTCTTGTATGTGTTACACACATACAAACACACACACACACACACACACATGCACACACACACACACAAATAAATAAATGTAAAAATAGACATCACATTTATATAAACTCAACATATCTTTTTTTTTTTTTTGGAGCTGGGGACGGAACCCAGGGCCTTGCGCCAAGCGCTCTACCACTGAGCCAAATCCCCAACCCCCCCCTTTTTTTTTTTTTTAGAAAAAAATATAAGAGCACAAATCTACTTTTACTTATTTTCTCCCCGTGAGTTTAAATCCGGGATGTGTACAGCATCACAGCATTCTGTATCCAATGGCCTTTGTAGGAAGGTTGCCTCGGAATTTGGCACAAACCATACCACTGTTTCCATGGGCCCAAGTTACTTTTCCCCAGATCACTTTGGTTTTGTTCGGCTTGCCTCCAGGAGTCACTGTATTGTTTTTTGCTTTGTACACAAAAGCACATCTCTTGCCTAAGTAGAACTCAGTTCCATCTCAGGCATAAACGCCTTCAATTTTAAGAAGAGCCATGTGCTCTCTTTGGTTCCAGAGACATCACTTGTATCCAGCAAAAATGGCCTTGCACCACAGCCTTCCAGACACACTTGCTTTTTTTGGCAAGTCCTATTCCCAGAAGGCCTCCAAGGGTGCCAAGATGGCAGAAAGAGGAAGGCAAGCCCCACTGACAAACTCAGCATATCTTTTTTGTTATTGTCCTTCACTCCAACTTGACTCACCAAATTTTCACCTATAAACATCTAGCCAAAACTCTATTGTTTTTTTTTTTTTCTTTGTTCAAAATAGATTCTTTTTTCTCGTATAATATATTCTGACTACATTTCCCCATCCTCTACTTACTTCCAGTTCCTTCCCATCTCCCCTCCCCTCCGACCCACCCTTTCTGTCTCTCATTACAAAAAAAAAAAAAAAAAAAAAGGCTTCTAAAAGATAACAACCAAACATGACAAAATAAAATATAATAAGATAAAGCAAAACCATTACACTGAGACATCTATCAGAAGAATACTCTATTATTTCTTTAAAGAAACTAGTGGGGCTGGAGAGATGGCTCAGCGGTTAAGAGACTACTAGTGGTTCTCAATTCTGAAATTCCTCAAGACTTTACAATCACCTGTATCTCCAACTCTGAGTTTCTAGTAGAATGCCAGACAATGATTCTGAAAAATTAAAGATTCATGCCTAGGAAAGTGTCTTCTCCAAAGACAATCTATTTTTGCTTCTGACTCAATGTGCCAGCCAGTCTAGACCACCATAACTAAGCAAGAAGAAAGTTTCTATGCCAAAGGTCACGCTTGTCATTCTTACTATTGCTGGGAGCTATCCATTCAGTTTGATGAGCTTTGATGATCAATTTTATATCTGCTACTCAAGTTTATCAGAACTCTATTAAATTCCACAGTGCAGTGTAGAGTCGAGGATGCAGGTCCACAGCAGAGTACACACATGAATTTCAGAGTACAGTGGCCTCCCCCACTTCCAGAATAGGTAGGTGGCCCAAGAGGCACTTAGTTCAAGTATCACACTCCTCTCTCTGAAGTTCCCTTTTCTCAGACCTTGGCCCTGTAATTCCTTGGTCTTCTGTTCTACTCTGGTCTTAATTTTTTGTTTGTTTGGTTAGTTTTTCTGTTTTGGTTTTGTTTGTTTTAAAATTGTTCACAGCAGGAGTGAACCAATCACATCTTCTTATCAATGACATTATCTACTATACCTAACAGAACACCTTGCATATTTGGACAGGAAAAGTATTAGCTACATCAAATTTCTCACCAGAAATGCCTGAAACAAACCAAACCAGTTGTTTTTTATTTCTTTTAATGATAATGAAAAATTCAACTATGGTTAGTTGAAACATGAAACAGATGGTGGTGGTACCTTTAAGTTTCTGAATATATGCCCACAAGCTAGGTATGACATAGCTTTGATCCCAGAATTCGGGAACCAGAGACAGTTTGAGATCAGCTGAGATGACAGAGTGAGGTGCTATCATCTTACACACAGGCCCACATGCACACACCACAGAATATATGCCCCACAATTATGAATTTAAAGATATCAAAACTGAAAGAAGACTCTGTAGAGGCAAATAAGAAAACACTTCATGTGTCAGGCAATGCTAGCAGAGTGCAAGCAGCAATTAATATGATAGCCTACTAACTGGCCATCTCCTGAAAGCAAAAGGAAATAGAGAAAAGAGGAGCCAAATAGGAATGTAGGGTCTCAAGCCTGAGATAGTAAGCTGGGCAGAGGCATTCCAACTTGTCTATAAATGCAACATATCTATCAGAGTAATTCAAATTCAGCAGGCATGTTGGAAGTCCTAGTCCAAGCCCTCAGCCCAAGTATGATGATTTCTACAAATTTAAACAGAACTTTGCAAAACTAAGCAGCTGGGCCAAGGCTTGTAGTGCATACCTTTAATTCTAGCACTGGGGAGTCAGAGATAGGTAGATCTGAGACTAGCCTGGTCTACATACAAGTTCCAGATCAGCCAGAGATATGTACTAAAATACTGTCTCACAAACAAATAAGAACTAAGCAGATATTTTAGTAAAACAATTTTCTGTATATAACTATTTGCATTCATTTGTGAATCAAAATCTAAGAATTCGGGGTCTCTGGAGATAAACAAAAGAAAAAAAACTTGAATTTATGACAGCTAAAGGAGACGATCATCAAGTGAAGTAGTGGGTTTAGCTAATTGTTTTATCAATTCAACAAGCAACTTTTTAAGTTATTGAACTTTTTAAGTTATAGTGCAAAAGACACTATTCTAAAATGAAAGATGTATGTAGGGGAGTGTGATTTAAAACACTAAGATTGTTCTACCATACAATAATATTTAGGTTTTAAAATCTGAAAACAATATTCTCTAGCTTTTAGGTCAATACCAAAAATAAATATGGAATGTTCTTTCACGCAGCACTTTGAGTGTTTCCAACAGAATGTGCTTTTAAATATGGATAAATAAGCCAAACCAGTAGCTATTTTAAGGTGCCCTTGACAGAAACTGATGCCCTTGGGTCCAACTCATTGATCTGTCAACTGCATCTGCGTATTTGCCAAATGCAACTCATCCCACAATACTGTTTTGGCTCAAGAATTTAAAAATCCAGGTCGCAAATAACATGTTCCACCCAAATACAATGTCTTGCCCTGTACAAAACTACCTAAGCATCTACAGAACATGAAGATCAGTTCTCGAAAGACTAATCAATACTCTTACCGTTGACATAAGTCAAACTTCGCTAATGAGTATTCACTCGACAAACGTTTTGAGTTACAATTGTACCAGATATTAAGGCTAAAAAGAGAAACAGGACAGAGTCCTTACCTCACTCCCAGGAGAGCCAGAGAAGTAGTCAGGTATGGATAAAAACACAGTACACAACCACAGCCCTAACAGGCTTGTTACTGCTAAGAGGCTCTGGGTTCCAGACAAATGCCAACAGTATGTTTTGTTCTATTCTGTTCTGTACTGTTTTGAAAGTTGGACAAGAATTCCAGGAAGGCTATTCCATAAGTTACCAGAAATGATATAATACTGAGAAAGAAGGTTCTGCAAAGCAGGAAGCAGAAGGGAAAAAAAGTACCTTACAACTTGGTGTAAAGAGACCACAGATATTTCAGTAAAGCTACTTGATCTTAATGCTGAGAACTGACAAAAAGATGTTAACATGTTTTTTTAAAAAGGGCCTACAACTGGTCAGTCTCAAAGCTGAGACCAGAGTCTGAGGTCCCCATGCTTTTCCTACTTTAAAGCTATTTGACTGGTTACAATCTTCCAAAATAAGTCACTTTAAAAATTGGTAGGGTAGGGCATGCTTATAATCCCAGCACCTGGGAAGCTGAGGCTGGATCTCCAGTTCAAGGCCAGCCTGGCACAACAAGACCCTGAGGATTTGATTCCCAGAACCTCAAAGAAAAAGTTTTAAATACTATTTTTTTTAAACTTAGTGAGACGTGTATTGACTCTTCAAAATAAAGTTCCTGGTTTTATATCATAGATACCTTTACATTTACTGACATTTAGTTTTTGAAATACAAAAAAAGAGCACCTTTGTCCTGTTTTAATCTTTAATAAGTCCTTCCTAAAAGAAGTTAAAACTTAGTTTTGTAAATTGCTATATTACTTGGGTGAGGAAACATGGACTCTGATACAGACATGACTAAAACCTGAGAGTCTAATCTGGTTCTGGCAAGATGATAGTACTTACCAAATTGATTGTTCATCAAAGTGTTATTAGTTTAAAAGCTGCCTAAAGACCAATCAGTCAAAAGATGGTTAAATAAACTTAGATACATGAGGTAAGGAGAACAATCGCCAACGCACTCATGAAGGGACAGTGACAGAAACCAGAGGAATGGCAGACACACAGGCAGACACCAATCTTTCAGGGGTTCAGAGAGTTGAGAATTATTAAGCAAACTAAAGCACAATAAACAGCTTTTGGGTGTCAGCTACGACTGGCACACGATACCTAGGTTATAGAAACAACAATAACAACAATGTGTGTGTGTGTGTGTGTGTGTGTGTGTGTGTGTGTGTGTGTGTGTGTGTTAATGAATAAATTGTGTTCAGTTAAAAAAAAGGTGAAAACAATTTAATAGGCAAAGTTGTGTATTTTAGAAAATGTAGCTCTGGCTATAACTGAGAAAAAGAAGTTAACAAAATGAAACAAAACCAAGCCCTTGGGACAATGCGGTGGCTCAGCATGTAAAGGTGAGATGACTTAATGACCTGAGTCTACCCTGGGACCCACACAGTGGGAGGAGAAAACCAGCTGCAGCACAACAGAAGCGGCACATGTACACACTGCCCCCATACAAAGATAAACGTACAACAAAATACAAGGAGAATAAAAAAGACAGCCTACTTCTGGAGCTGTTGCTCACCTAATGAACTCTAGTTACCTAATATGAGTCAGTTTTTTAGGCCCTGTTACTTCTACTCAGAATCCAAGAGGATCAGGCTCTGGCACAAAGCTAGTTTAATGTAAAGACCAGCAGGCCAGGCACCCCAAAGAGGGATTTCTCTTTTCTGCTGTTACCCAGATATTAAGATCACTTGCACGAGTTTGCCAATAGCTGGCTTCAGTTGTTCATACTGCAAGTGTTAGAAACTAGAAGAAAATACTCACTCTTGAAAGATAACTCAAATTCAAAAAACAAGATGTATATTATATAATTTCACCAGATAGTGAATTTAACAGAGGAAAAACAATGTTTTAATTAAAAGAAATGCAGATATGGTGTTAAGTGGAATCAGTTATGGATAAAATAGTTCCAAAGAAAAAGTCACATAATTTACGTCAAATTTTCAATCTATGTCAAATTTTCAATCTACTCTGAAGATTATGTCATTAAGTTAGTATCTTACTAGAAAGTATAAAGTTGTATGTTAAATCAAACTGATAAGATACCAACTATCCACTCGACAGCCTAGCTCCGCCCTATCAGAAACAATGCAGCAAACACCATGCACTTAACTTCTTACCTGCAGCTCCTTGGAGACTCGCTCTAAGTGGCTGGTTATTTTTTTAATCAGATCACTGTACATCTGTTCTGAGTGCTGCTGGCACACACACTTATACACACAACTGCAAGAAACAAGGCACAGAAACCAAGTCGATGAAGAAGCATTCCATGCAATCCCATGTTAAAGCACACATTCAAAATAAAAATCACCAACCTAAAACAGTTGCTAATCAACCAGAAACTAAGAAAAAAATCTACCTTCTGCGCAGTCAGTGTTCTGATGGAAAGGACATTGCCAACTAACTTCAAATGGTCTGGGTAGTACATGTTAAATAGACATAAGAAGTCAAAAATTGAGTGATGATTTATGGTCTAAACATGGCAAGTCCTTATAAAACACCTGCTCTCACTCTTTTAAAAAAAAAATGCATGTCAAAATAATAAAGAGTGATAACCAGCAGAGAGAAAGTTTTTAACTCACAAAGATGTTTGCAATACATCCTCCCTGTACACCAGCTGTGGGGAACATAGCTGTCACTTCTTCCTGTCACTGTTCAGCTGATCTCTTTCCCGACCCTAATCCCTAATCTGGTGCTTCCAGTTACCAGAGGCTAAGTAACAAAATGTCAAAGAGAACTAGAATTAATTGCATGTCACTAAGCTAACAAGGATCTCCCTAAAAAACATAGTTTACAGCAGATACCCCACTAGTTTTTCTTACTGGCTGCAGAGGTTTTCATTCTATATGACAAAGGCAGGCAAGCAAGCAGAGACAGAAGTTAATAGAGTATTTTGATTTGAAAATCACTTCTGCACCACACCTCCAATACAGTGGTGTGGAGAATATATATACATTCAACTTCATCTTACATACTTTATATATCACATTCATGTTGTCACCAATCAAATCCAATTCAAACTCAGGAAAAATAAATGGTGACTTACCTGTAAATCTGCTCATAGGATATAGGTATATAGTCACCAGGACTCTGGGTTAAAAGTTGATCTATGGCACCATCTAATTTTGGCCAGTATGTGCTCTTATAATCTTCAATTGTTATAACATTCATTACTACAAGTAAAAGTAAAATAAACATTACCATGTGCCACATGGAAATACAAACCAAAGCAAGTGTTTACTAATTCAAAATCTTTCCTTCCATTATTCACCCAACCCATTTCAACTTTTCAAAAGAGAAAAAGTTAGCCCAGCAGTGGTGGCACACGTCCTGGGAGTCAGGCAGTGAGTCTGAAGCCAGCCTGATTTACAGAAAGTTTCAGGACAGCCAGGGCTACTTGGGGAAGCTCTGTCTTGAAAAACCAGCAGGAGAGGGGGGGGGAGGGAGGAGGGAGGGGAGGGAAGAGGGAGGAGGAGGGAGGGGAGGAGGGAGAGGGAGAGGAGGGAGAGAATGAGAATGAATATGAATTAGGAGACAGAGGCAGGCCTCTCTGAGTTCTAAGACATTCTGATCTACACAGTAAGCTCTGAGACAATTCAGTAAAATCTCTCAAAAAAAGAGAGAGGGGAGGGGGAAGAGAGAAAGAGGGGAGCTGAGAGAAAATGAGCTGAGAGAGAAGGAAAGCATAAAGTACAAAGAATCTGGTCAGTAATATTAAGCTGCCATTGGTTGCTTTCCCAGTTTGCTATAAACATCCATCTATCATCAGTAAAGCACTCTCAAATATACCCTGACCTTCAGTATATTATTTTCATAATTATGTGCCATAATGAGTCATTAATGAACCACAAAAAGACTCCAGGAACTATGGCCTTCCATAATTAATCTTTATAGACATCCCTGGGAAAAATCTATCTAATGATTGGACTACAGGGCCTGAGATTTAAATAATGCTCTAATCCAAAAAGACGCTTCCACAAAATACACTGAGATTTATGGTATCACCAGTCCCACTCAGACAGACTAACTTGGGCTTTAAGTACCTGGAATTTAACAAGCCCAAGGAAAAAGATATGACCTAGAAACCTTGCACTTAAAAACTCACCTCATTCCAATGGACAGACTCAAATCCTTACCAGGGATCCTTCCAAAGCCTCAGCAAGCTGTTCCTAAGTGTGACAGTGTTCCTAAGCTGTCCCAGGGTGACAGGTGCTTTAGAACAAGATCCTAATGTTAAAGGGATCCCTAAATACCTAGGGAGATAAGAGGTAACAACTTCCAGACCAAGTATCTTATTGTTCATTTTACAAAAAAAGCTGGGAAGCAGTAAAGTTTAATGGCTTCCTCCAGAATAATGGCTAATTCCAGACAGAGAGGTCAGGTCAAGGAAAACCTTACTACTATACTCCTAACATCTAACCTTAGCCATTAAGGGTCAAGATTTTTTGGTATATATACCACTACTGTCAGTATTATTCAATTTTCTCTAAATCAATCCATTTTAACGCGATAAAATGTATATTAAAAGGCACTTAAAGAATGACTTTTATTGACTCATAAGATATGGTAGCCCTTAAAAAAATCTCTATATTGCCAAAGAAGACCGATCAACTCCTGGTGATCTGTCCTGCCTCTACCTCCCAAACGCTGTGACTGCAGCTGTGGGCCAACGTATTCAGTTTTGTTATAAGCATAATCTTAAGGACATTTTGCTAGGGCTGGGGATGGCGCTCATAAGAAGTCCTGGGTCCTGTTATCAATATTATGGTAGGGGCGAGGTGCTACATAAAAGTAAAAACAGATTCAAAAGTCTCCTCTCCATATCTGTGAGAGTTCCATATATATAATATTAACATTGGCAAAATTTTAAGGATAAAAAAGACCTATCAGTGGTTGTCAGGGAGTTGTCAATAAGGAAAAGGCTTACAGGAAGATCTTTAGGGCAATGAGACGCATTCATTTTATGAAACTAAAATAACAATATGCCACTCTATGTCAGAACCAACAGAACCGTAGGCCATACAATGAATCATCAAAGTTGTAGGCTATAGAGGTAAAGACGAAATGGAAATGTGACAAGTCTAAGTGACAAATGAATCACAGAGCTGACAATGAAAGAATGAGCAGGCAAAGTTCTGGCAACATAAAGCTAAAATGGGGCTGAGGATATATATATATAGCTCAACTGTAGAGCATTTGCCTAGCATAAAACCCTGGGATTGATTCTTCCTAATGTTGAGGGGGGAAAGGGCAATCCTCCTTGAGACTTAACGTTCTAAATCTCTATTTGGGAAATTTAAGCTCAGTGTCTGTCACAGTCTGGCACATGGTGCATGCACACCTGCAATCCTAGTGCTTGGAATGCTGAGGACAGAAGATGGCTGAAATACAAGTGCAAGGCCAGCCTGGAATGCATGATGAAAAAAGAATGAAAAGCAAGTGAACCAGAAGGTGTGAGTTCACAAAGAGACATTCCAATTAAATATTGTGTCCTCTCAAAACAACTGCCAAAAGGTGAGTCCTCAAAATACATGTGGGAAACAGCAAACTCATACCACCTGACTCCTACTGTAAAGATAGTTAAACCTACCATTACTGCAACAAAATGAAACCAAGTCTAAAACCCAAATAGCTGGACCTGGGGTTTGGGAGTTGCTATACAGCTGCTAAAAGCTAGGAAATGACCAGAAAAAGTCACAGCAGGCACTTTCGTTAACCAAATTACCTTATTAAAATGACACAAGCGGGACAGTTGTGATAGCTCACACCTTTAATCCCAAGCAATAGCTGAAAAGAAAAATAACTTGGCTAGGGTGTAGCTTAGTTGGCAGAGCACTTGCCTATCAAGCACAAAGCCCTGGGTTGATCCCCAGCACCACAGAAAGCATAAACTGGATGGGCAGTGCATTCCTGCAACCTCAGTGCTCCAGAAGTAAAGGCATGAGGATCATCTCAAAAACAAAAGAACACAGAAGAACGAGAAACAGTTGTTACAAGGAGAACTGGCCACTTTAAAAACAAAATCTCCCCATTGTAAATAGCCTGTTCTTGAGAAGAGAAAAACCAATTCTGTACCACCTACTTGGTAATGTCTTTGTTTGCCAATAGAAGAGAGCAACCATCTGAAACCTAGTGAAGTCACATTTCTTTCTACTTGGTCAAATTCTATAAAAAGGCTTTAGGTATCTGGGGCTTCTAAGTTTGGGCGTTTGGAGACACTATAGAGAACTTAGAAATGTCTACTGTAGATATTATGAAGACACTCTTCCTGTAGGTTCTAGAGTTACATTCACATAAACATGTCATCAGATAACACTGGCATCTTGTTTTTATTTATTCAGGTCCTCATTAACATGTTCCTTAGGAGTTCTATGCTACTCACCTGCCCCAAAAGATGTGCAGTAGTCTAGATAAGGCTGCAGCAAGCCAACTAACTATCTGTTAACTATCTATCGTACTTTTTTGCGTAAAATGAAGTACATTTTCACAGACACTGAAAGGCTTTAAGATAATTACATCATTACTGTTCTACTGTTTAGAACCCATTTCTTCATGAGGAACAGACTAGGATAGTAGAAATGCTTTCAACAGAACACTCAAAGCCAAGGCTACTGGTTAAGATGGAAATTTCAACAAGGGACTACACAACACACACTGTTCTACAACTCTACCATCACGTTTGAACTTGAGACACAGCCCATCATGACAAAACCCCATCATGACAGTATACTTATGAAATGGCCAGGGCTACCATATCTATTATGGTACCAACTCCATCTTACCCAAACTCTCACCAAAGCAAAAATATTTTAAAAAGGAAATCTGTTCTCAACTACACTGATTACAAGTATTCTATCACTTTAAAATTCTTTATTGTCTCAACATTTCAACAGGTTGATCATTCTTTGGCACAGAACCCAAAAATATCTGAGCTCTGAAGATGGAACAAACGGGGAGCCCTGCAAACTTTCAAGACCAGAGGCCAGGAACTGCAGGTTACTTCCATACAGCTAGAAGTACAGCTGCAGACTAAAGAGTAAGAAGTTAGAACAGAATTCTGAAAGACCTAGATGAGGGCTGGCAGGGGCATGTGAAGCGTAGAGCTGGTAGGTCCAAACTATCAAACCTAACCCTATACTTCTGAGAGCTATCAACCAAGAGAAATATACTACCCTTCCTACTCCACTTATCCACCCCTTCTTTTTCTCAGAATGAAAATCCTTTTCTTAGAAACCAAAACTCCCCAAAGAAAGTCACTTATATACTAGCACTTGACAGTTCATCAGCAAAACTGTAACTCTGCATCTGATCAGTGAAAAGTGAAGCCCAACACTAACTACTTAGCGAAGTGTCCTACAGAGACCAATCAGTCTCAATGTTGGAAGGATGGTGAGGGATGATTAGTCATGAAGAACAAAACAAAACAACAAGTTAAAATTCAAAGGATAGAAGAAATCTTTTTTAAAAATATATGTAATTACTATTCTCAAAATTATATAAAAGAGCTGGCAAAGGCTCAAAACGATTACCAATAAACCTGAGGACCTGAGTTCAATTTTGGAACCAAAGTGGTAGAAGGAAAAAACCAACTCCTGCAAATTGACCTCTGACCTCCACATGTGCTCTGTGGTACACAGGAGCAGCTAACATCAGCCGGCTAACAGAAACACAAATATTACACAATAGCAAGTGTAATTAAAAAAAAAAAAGATACAATTAAAAACTGTCATGACAAAAGTATTCCAGGTGTTTCAAAAACTAAAAATACAGCCAAAATCTAAGAGATGAAGAAATCATCAAGGAGCTTTCCCAGATCATTTATAGAGAAATAGAAGATACCAAAATCTAGCTATCAGAAAAATGAATGGGAAATTCCACAGGTTTACCAATAATTCATGAGACTGAAGAGGAAGGAGAAATGTAAAAGAAGATAGATATGTCAACATAAGAAATTATCCCAGAGCTGGTTGTAGTGGCGCACTCCGGTGAGACTTGCTGAAGGACGCAGAGGCAGTAGGATCATGAGTTCAAGGCCAGCCTAGGCTATACATTTAAAAAAAGAAAAAAAGAAAAAAATTATCTTAGAAGTTTTCTCAAAGAACAAGTCAAAGTAGCATATGTTGCCATTCATTGAAGATAGCAAGCTTAAAGTCAAGGGTGCTACATTTTAGAAGTTCCAGAGCATATTTCAGTTGGGAATCTGTGTCATGTCTTTAATTCCACTTCTTGGGAAGCAGAGACAAGACAATATCTGAGTTTAAGGCCAGTATGGTCTACACAGTGAGTTCCAGGACAGCCAGAGCTACACAGTGAGACCCTACGCAGCAAGGCAAAATCTAACACTTTATCGGGAACCTGCTAAAAGACTTCTGACATGCACGCACACCCACACAGGAATGTACCAACAAAAAATGCAGATGCAACCACAGAGGCTGAGGGTATAGCTGAGCAGCAGGCCCTTGCCTGGTACATACAGGTCCTAGGTTTGATCTTCATACACAAAACACACGCATGCACATGCAGGGAGTGGTAGGGGAGAAGAAAAGGTAGAGTAGGTGCAGTCATTATATGTACTTAGGAAGCTACTGAGTACAAGGATACCTCAGCTCTAAGGAAACAAGAGGAAAAAGGACTGACAGCTTCATAAGCAAAGACCAAGCCACTAGATGTTGAATCAGATGAAGCTGCTGAAGTTTTAAGGGAATGCTCAGGCCACCCATGTTAGCACTTGAAAGGCAAAGACAAGCAGATCTTAGTAAGTTCCAGGCCTGCGAGGGCTACAATGAGATCCTGCCTTAAAAAATAAGAATAAGTCCAACAAAAATATGCCAAAGTTCTAGATCAAAGAGGGTGTAATATGAGTACATTTTTTGGCCCTTCAGTGACAATTAGCAAATATAGTATTTTTATTAAACCAAAAATTAATTATTAAAATACCTAAATCATGGTTAAGTCAATTGTGTTGAGTGAGAAACTAAGCAACAACAAACTACCATGAACACAAGAGGTGTTGATTCTATCAAGTAACTGACTCCTGGGAAAACTCTAGAACAGAGAAAGCACTGCTCCAAATCTCTGTCCTCCCATATAACTGTGTTTCAAGTACAAAACTGTATTTTAAAAATGTATTCTATATATTTGTGTGTACCTGTATGTGTTTATGTACGACTCATTCATGCAGGTGCCCACAGAGACCAAAAAGAAGGGTATAAGATCCCCTGGAACTGTAGTCACAGTGGTGGTGAGCCACCCAATGTAGGTGCTGAGAACTGAACTCAGGTCTTCTCCAAGAGCAAAGTGCTCTCAACCATGGAGGTATCTCTACCGCCCCAAAAACTTGTATTCTTCTTAATAACAGCAAAAATCTTTCATGAAACTGCTGTTTTAGGATTTCCACTATTCTACAATTGGAGAAATGAACACATTCGGAGTTTAAACCATCAATCTTGAAAATTCATTCTTCCTTCCTCAACCCAAAATTCTGCAGACCCCCTAAAAACCTCTAAAAACCTTAAAGCCCCTTCTCCAAAGCTTTAATTGTTCATTCAGGCTCCATCTCTTGCCTACAATCATTACTGCCTCAAAATGGTCATCGTCCCTACCTCCTCAATAAGGGTGCTCACTCCCTTAATAGCTAGTGGAGTGGCTCCCATTCCTACCAACCATTGCTATCCACTCAGACCTGACTTGTGCCACTTCTTCCTTATACCCTCTGCTCCCAAAAAACAACCCTGGGTCACAGGTTGCTCCCTCTGCAAGGACATCTGAGTCCAAGTACTCCCCATTTCTCACACTTCTGGCAAACATCTCTCACATTCATAAGGCTTCTCTCTCACTGCTATGCTATCAACTCTACTGCACAACTCTTAACATCTAGTCATAGCACACCAGCATCTGTTTGTTCATTATCTAACACTGTGTCTCACTCCACATCATTACCAAAAGGTCAAACACTTCTCTGCCATACAATAAGCACTCGCTGAGTAAGATACCATTCAACTGTATTAGCACATCTGTGACTACATATTAGCAGATCTACAGAGGCTACCAGCCAAACGTCAGCTACAACACAAAGGCGCACAGACCAGTTATAGTACTGAGACACACTGCAAAGGTCAGTGAACATCACCAAGTGTCTAACAACCCACAGTGCAATGTGCACGGCTTACACTTCAGCTGGTTTACAAAAGAAGTAAACTTTGTTTTCTTCAGAGATTTGAAACTAAGCTCTACATACAAAAGTGGGTTTCTCTTTATCAATGACATTTCATGTGATATCAATTTTTAAAAATAAAAAGCAAAAAAGGAGATTAAGAGCCTCTGTAAGATTCTGAAGTTCAGCCAATAGATCATATTCATGGTGATGCTTGCCAAACACAGCTATTAGGTGCTAGAAGGTAACAAGATGCTAAACAACACCACATATTGCAAACTCGAAGATTGGCCCTGACAACCAAAAGGCAATTTAAGATTTAGTAAGAATCAGTTAATACTTTTAATCAATTCAAAAGTTAACTAAAACTAAAAAAACCAGCAATTTCATTAAGTTAAATTTGTATTATGAATTGCCTGCTCACCTAGGGGCAAGAATTATTAGTGCTGTGGGTTACTAAGTCTCCTCCGGTCAATGATGCCAAGGTTATCTCTAGCCTCTACACATACTCTCATATATGTGTAGCTCATTTGGATCAATGCTTAGAAGACCTCTGTAAAACTTTAACTATTAGAGGTACTATGCTGACATACCGAAAAAAATAAATAAAAATAAGAAAGTCCTTAAGATTATGGAATTTTCATGTGAATTTAATCGAACAACTAAACACACCTATGGGAGAGGGGATTTACAATACCTGTGATATCAGAACCCTGAGCCCCAGAATGAAACCAACATGGCAAGAACTAATCTATCTGAGAGCCCATGCTATCTTAAGACCTCTAGCTAGAATAAGACTTCACAGAAAAGAAAATTCCAGGTAATGAAAAAGAAGTTAGTAACATTCCATAAAAACACTTCATATTGAATATATGTGGGAATGGATCCTGAGTGTGCCAAACACCAAGGGAGCTAACTGCAGGGAAGTCCTTAGAAGTGAGCTTACTAACGATTCTCTGCTCAGCATACACTGAGGATCTGCTCAATTAACAACACCTAGACTAGATGTCAGCCTGTACTACAGTCAGAATCCCCAGTAAATCTGTTTTAACAGATTAGACACTAAAAATGAAAAGATCAGTGAAATATACATCCACACAGCAATAAAATAAGTGGGCTGACCAGATAGCTCAGCAAACCTGAAACCCTAAATTCAGTCATAGAACCCACATAAAGACAGGAGAGCAGTAACTCCATAAAGACATCATCCTCTGGAAAACATGCACACACATATACACACAGAAGCATGAACGGGTGTGCAAGTGCACAGACACAGACACACAGAGACAGACACATGCAGACTTTACAGAACTAATTTTGTTCAAAAAAAAAGGAAGTGAACAGTGCTTCACTACTCATAAAGCAGAAGCAGTCTGCCAAGTGGAAATGGGGTTGGGGTAAATTCAGGAAAACCAAGGAGGATAAACACAGAAAACCTGGCCCTCTGGGAACATCAAAGTTAAATTGCTGATACTTAAAAAGATAAAGCAGAGCCAGAGATGTGGCTCGGTTTGGAGAGTGCTTCAAAATGCCCTGGGTTAGATAATCAGTAGGCATCAACTGGGCACGCTCCCAGATTCAAAGTCATCCTCAGTTACAAAGACAGCTAGGGCCAAAAGAGCCTATAAAAATAAATAAATAAAATACAGTGTATGCATGTATGAAATTCTCAAAGAATAAAAATTGATTTTAAGGAAACAGTGAAAGTCAAGAGATAATAGGAAGACATTTTTTGAAATGCTAATGGGAAAAAGGGGGCTATACATATAGGATTCTATATCCAGTAAAAAAAAAAAAAATTAAAAAATAAAGACTTCTACAGACAAGCAAAAGCTGACTAAGTCAAGTCAACAGAACCAAAACAATCCCTGCCAATTTGGAGGGGAACGTGCCGAGCTGTACTCAGATCTAGAGAGACACATTGCTAGCCTGCCTTCCTTGGAGCCTCAAGCTATGTTTCTATCTGTCAGCCTGGATTCACAAACAGGAGCATAGCATAACTGACCTCTGAGAGGCTCCACCCAGATGACAGAAACAATGCAGAGACCCAGACTCAGCTCGGAAAGTCTTGTGGAAGAACTGGGGAAAGCACTGAAGAACCCAGAAGAGAAAGGGACCCACAAGGTACCCTTGGGGGCTCCCAGGAACTCAATCACCAAACAAAGAGCATTCAAGGGCTAGACCTAGCCGCCACCAACCCTGCTCCCATATATGGAGATGTACAGCTTGTTTTCATTTGGGTCCCCCAACAACTGGAGCAAGGGCTTACTCTGACTCTGTTGCCTGCCTATAGACTGTGCTTCCCCTAACTAGGCTACCTTGTCTGGCCTCAGAGGGAGAAGATATACCTAGTCCTGCAGTGATTTGAGGTGCCAGGATGGTTGGTTCCAAGAGATGGCCCTCCCCTTTCTCAGAGGTGAAGAGAAAGGGGGTTGGTGGTGGGGTGGAAGAAGGACGGTGTGAAGGGAGGGACTGAGAGGAGAGGGGCCTGCAATGAGGATGAAAAGTGAATAAAAAATGGGGAAAAAAAGAAGAAGAAATATTACCATGCTGGATGGTGGTGGCACACAAGGGTCACCTAGCATTCAGGAGGCAGAGTCAGCTGAATTTCTTGAATTTGAGTCCAGTCTGATCTACTGAATAAATTACAGGATGACCTGGGCTACAAATAGAAACCCTGTTTCAAAAAACAAACAACTAGCTAAAATTTTTATGGAAGCCAAAAACTAAGAGAAAGAACAGCAACACAAAGGATAATATCAAAGATTTCTTTCCCAGCTGTCTTAGTCGTTCTACTGATGTGAAGTGACACCAGGCAACTCTAATAAAGGAAAGCATTTAACTGAGGACTTGCTCAGTTTCAGAGGCTTAAGGAGCATGGTGACATGCATGATGCTAGAGAACTAGTTGAGCGCTATATCCTGATCCACAGGCAGAGACAGACTGAGACTGATATGGGCTTTGACCAATGACACTTTGTCTAACAAGGTCATACCTATTCCAACAAGGCCCCGCCTCCTAATCCTAAAATAGTATCACTTCCTGATTATTAATCATTCAAATAAAAGAACCAGAAGCCATTTTTATTCTAGTTACACTAGTTTTTGATTCTCTAAAAAGTAAATTTCATCTTATGATTCTAGAAAAGACAAACAGCAGATTAGGAGATGCTAGGGGCTGGAAGGAAGAGTGGGGACTGATTGCATCATGGGTATAAACATTTATTTGGAAGTGATAAAAACAGCATGGAAGTAGACAAAGCAGTGACTGTATCACACAATGTACCAAATGCCTCTCAACTTTTCACTCTAAAATGACCAATAAGTTGAGTAGTTTTCACTTTAAAAAAATAATAAATGGCTACCATTAAACAATAGTTACCTGGATCATGGGACACCTAAGTGACAGCTATATACAGCAGCAACACACAAATAGGATGAAAGAAAGGATGAAGGACTACAGATTTTTACACTCTAAGTGAGGAAGTCTAATGCATTACTTAAATTTCCACACTGCAACTCTTTGGGCGACCACTAAGGAACAAAAAGAATGGTGATAAACAAAACTCAAGTCATATTTCATCAAAAGTGGGCAAAACACTTAGGATTCACACAATATATGGGTATGACTAAGGACTCCCTCCCTGGGACTGGAGTTTAAGGCCAACCAGGGTCTCAAAAAAATTATCAAAAGATTAAAAAATCAAAAAAGGGGGGAAAAAGACTAAGAGGAAGAAAACAGACAGAGGCTGGGGGCTGGGTGTGGTAGACATTCCTTTAATCTCAAAGGCAGAGGCAGGTGGATCTTTGAGTCCACGGTCCAGGAGTTCCAGGACAGCTAGGGCTACAAAGAGAAACCCTGTTTCAAAACCAGAAAGAAAGAAAAGAAAGGAAAAAGAGAAGGAGGAGGGAGAGGAAGAGAGAGAGAGGGAGGGAGGGAGGGAGATTGCCATAAATAAATTTTTAAAAAAGTAAGATCCAACCACATTTTGTGCACAACAAATGTGCAGTTTAGATTGAAAGCAAAAGGACTGGAAAAGGTATCATACAATGAACCTGGAAATTAAAGATACTGGATACAATCAGTGATAAAGATAGGAGTTCCATCATTATAAAACACCCAGTCCAGGACACAATCCTGAACATGATACACCATATAAAGGGGTTTGTGAACAGAACTGAAATCTATACATATATAGTCAGTCACTTTCCTACAAAACTGCCAGAATAGCAAGGATAGTTTTAAATCATACTGCTGACACTACTGGACATGTATGAGGAAAAGGAATGTCCCTCTCACACTACACACAGGTAAGCTCACAATTCAGGCTACAGGTTAGAAGCTAAACCCACAACATTTCTAGATGAAAATGTAGAATTTTAATCCAGCAATATAGCTGCTCTGACAAGGGATCATCACATCCAAAAACCTCCTAATCTATGTGATCTGGCTGGAATACAGACAACCAAGAGGTCTGGTTGTGAGTTCAAAGTTGGTCTGGCATAGAGCAAGTTTCTCATAAAGAAAACCTTACTTAGGTCCAGGCATGATAATTCATGCCTTTAATCCCAGCACTCAGGAGACAAGAGAGGCATTTGGATCTCTAGTTCTAGTCAGTCAGTTCTGTTCAGTCAGTTAAGTTCAGTGCAGTGGAGTTGAGTTTGTTCTTGAGTTCATGCAGTTCAGTGCAGGTCAGCAGAGGCAGCTAAAGCCAAGGAATGAGGAGGAGCCGAAAGATTAAAACATTAGTATGAAGTCAAGCAGAGCAATTCAATGAGAAGCTGAAATAAACCAGATTGAACCAGTTAGCTTGAAGAGGAGTTTGTGCCAGAATATGGAAGATAAACCACTCAGTCTGAGTTCAGAAAGCACTAAAAAGGGTGAGCATGGACAGACCTCGAAGAAGATAATTACATCAGTCAGGTAAAAGATACTTTTATAAGAAAATTTTGACTTTGAGTTACACAAGTATTTCTCAGGATACAAAGGACACAGGCCATAGAAGGGAAAAAAATGATAAAAATCAGTTAACATTGAAACTAAAAACATCTAGTCTTCAGAAAAACACTAAGAAATACAAGTCACGGGGATAAGACATTCTGAATACATGCCCAAAGGTCACAAGGATGTCTTCAAACACAGCAGCACACACAACCCAAGAACAAGCAGCAGATCTGAACAGTCTCATAGACAGACCAGAAGTCACCTGACAAAGGCACGTGCAAACAAAAGGCAGCAGCACGTACTACTGCCCACCTCCATCAGGCTACCAGACCAGCCAGCACTGTCAGAAGTACTGGAGTCAAAAACAAAGGTTTTGTCAGATAAATAAAACAATGTTGGTGATATTTAAATTGAATTTCTAGATTCACTTTCTAGGTTCAATGGAGAAAAGAGGCATTCCTATAATAATTTGATTCAAGAATATGAAAACTTGAGCTATTTTTTTTCTTTTTTTTCTTTCTTTTTTTTTTTTTTTTTTTTTTTTTTTTTTTTTTTTTTTTTTTGGGGACCAAACCCAGGGCCTTATTTAGGCAAGACCACTGAGCTAAATCCTCCCCAAAACTTGAGTTTTAAGTGAATTCCTCCTATTTCCTTAAAAACCACTGTCCTTAAGTCTTGTGTATTTGGGGTTATTTCACTTATAGACACTATAATTTTGTTAAACTATTATACAGATGTATATTTTGATACCATTGCTACTAGTATAAATTTTATCTTTTCTAGGCTGGTCTTCAACCTAACAATCCATCTACACTGAGTATTTCCTCTTGGTTTCAGCGGTTCTTGATAAAGGATATTATTACCATATTCTAAAGGGTTTGTTTCCTTTCTTCTTGGTTTGGTTGGTTGGTTTTGGGGGGTTTGTTTGAGACAGAGTCTCTTAGCTGACCTGGAACTCTAGAACTCAAAAGATACTCCTGTGGCAGTGATTAAAAATGTGAGGCACCATGCAAGCAACAAGGACTTTTCGGAATATGTTGAGGACCATCCATGGGCAGTTACCATCTAATAGTGAATATATTCAAAATTCCTCCATTATGATTCCTATTAACTACAGGTATCTGGTAATGACTTTTAAATAGCTGTCCTGCACTCTGAATTACTAAGAGTATCAAGTATCACAGCATCAACTAGGTGCTGGATGATTGTCATTAAAAAGTTATCAAGCCATGATTTTCTTTCCAACCTGAGATAAATTACAGCAATATATTGATACTGAAAAAAACCTGGAGGGGGTTGGGGATTTAGCTCAGCGGTAGAGCACTTGCCTAGCAAGCGCAAGGCCCTGGGTCCGGTCCCCAGCTCCAGAAAAAAAGAAAAAAAAAAAAAAAAACCTGGAAAAACTGTAAATCATGATTCTTTTGACATGGTTAGATCTGATGAGGTAACAGTATACAGGATTTTGATTTCTGTGCTAATAGGTGTAACACAACTATAATCTTACCTAGTTTTAATTCAAGATTTCACTAAACCCATAAAATGGAGTTGGGGTTTTAGTTTTGTCTTGTTTCTGTGCCCTATATTCCAGAATTTATAAAAAGATAAGATTATTGAAGTGTGATGGAGCTTCCAGTACAACAGTATACGAAGCAGGAGATTTAAAAGGGAAAGTCTCATCACTACTAGTACTGCTACTAGTCTATGCTTCATCCATCCAAGCTTAGATAGCTTCTGATAACTGTGTTAATAATTCCCTATCACATATTCCATTTTCCTTTTCAAATGTATTACCATATAGCAACTTTTTAAAATCTAATATTCTATTTTCAGTCTTCATTTATTTGCAACTTTTCCCGTTGACCAATCTTTAACAGGTCTGCACAGCTTACTAACCTTTTTGTTTTGTGACAGGGTCTCTCACAGATCACAGGCTGGCCCATAACAGGATATGCAGCTAAGAAAAATGAAGTTCTTGATCATCCTGTCTCTACCCACAGAGTGCTGGGATTGCAGTTGTGAGCCACCAGGTCAGGTTTTATAAGTTGCTGGGATCAAACCTGGGGCTTCCTGCCTGCTCTCAACCAGGCTGCATTCCTAACTCCCCTTACTAATCTTTCCAAGAAATAATCTTTTGGTTTGGCAAATCCTTTTGCTCTCAGCTTGGTTGATGACTTCTGCTCTTAATGTTCACGTCTTAGCTCATCAAAGAAATTTTACTTAAGCATTAATCCAAATGCCTTCAGCATTTAAGGTAAATCACACTGCAACTATAAAGTCTAGTTTCACAACTTAACCTTCAACATACAAACTGCATTATGTAAATGACTGTCGTGTGTATGTATATCAGGGAATAATCATATACAAATGTTCCTATCTACACCGCCACCAAAGTCTCTTTGCCCAAAGCAGTATCTTGAAGGCAAGTAAGTAATGTCATGTGCTAGTCCCGTAAATACTTTTTCTAAGGTTGTGACTACACATCTGTATCAGGACAAGAAATTCACAGCTAGGTAGGCAATTACTCTAATAGCTTAATAAAATTGCTTAACTAGAAATAAAATCTCCAGTTACATTACTGGATGTCATTTTAATTTGCAGATAACAAGGACCTGGCTACCAGTAATGGTCACGTTCCTTTTACACTACCACCACCACTCAGGGCTAAAAAGCACTACTACCCTGTTCTTTACCTAGCTATGGAAGCACACTACCTGATTGTGAACATTCTGGGGTTAGATTTTGTCTTCTGTCTGCAACTGAATTTCAAGGCAGATCGCTAAAAAGTTCAACGTGCGGTAGGATCCTTCCTAGTTATGGTCACTTGCTGAACCGCTTCTCTGGAACGTGATTTTATACATCGACTTCAAATTACTTGTAGCAGTTCCCACTACATAGTAGAAGTAATTGAGAATTCCGTAACAGGATGCAAAAAAGTCACAAAGAACAAAGAATTGATAGAGACCAACGTTCAGAAGCCTGATTTGCTTAAAGTACAGTGGCTATAAGTACAGGAACACATTTCTTTGCCCTCGGGCTACAAAATAAAACGAAAGGCCTCTCGCTAAAGAAACTCAAGACCGCCTTACTTTCCCCCCTCGCTTTGTAAGGTGAAACTTTAAAGGGGACGCATTAGAAAAGGGCTTACTAATGTTGAGAGATGATCGGAAGTAATAAAGATCTTTTCTGAAGCATAATCAATCTAAGGCTGAGCAGGTATAACAAGCAACCAGGGCTGGTTGGCCGGATACCGGCCGAATGAGGGTGGGAGGGTAAGAGGAAAGAGAACTAAGCCTGGAACAAAGGAAGTGGAGCTGCTTTCAGGGCGGGGGGGGGGGATTCTGCGAGCTGAAGAAGAGAAGCTTTGAGGAGGGGCCGGGGGGGGGGAAGACTCACGGAACTTGGAGGTGGAGGTGTTGATGTTGATGGTGGAGCTAGGGGTGGGGGCAGGGGCCGCCTTGGCCACCGCGGCGGCTGCGTCGCAGCTCTTCAACATCATAATCACCCCGTTTGGCTCTGACAAGGGCGGAGACCCCATCGGGAGCCCCTCCTTAGGACCCTTCCTGTCCATGGAGCCCGCGTGCACAGCCAGCAGCTGTCCCCCCGGGAGTTCTCGGCCAGGATCCGGGATGGACGACGAGGGCCGCGGCGGCGGCGGCGGGGGCAGCGGCGGGGCGGGCGGGGGCTGACGGAAGCTGTCTACGGCGGCCTCCCAGTTGTTGTGGTTCTGGTCGTCCATCATTGCCTCGTAGGTGAGCATTTCCTCCTCCTCCATACTCTCCTCCATCCCGCCGGGCCGCGGCTTCCCAGGCACCTGCCTGCCCACCTCAGCCCCCGGGCCTGGGAGCACAGAAGCCGCCTAGAATTCACATCGCCCGGAGCCCTCGCGGGTGCGGCGAAAAATCCAGTGGCGCGCCGAGTGCTCTCGCCTTCTGTCAGGACGACTCCGCCGGAGGAACCGCTGACTGCGGTGGGCACTCCCGGGGTCTAGTTCTGAGAGAGGCAGCCGCAAAGCGGCGACGTCCCTCACGACATTTTACAGCAGTTTCTTCAGGCGTTTGGAAAGGGCTCTGGGGGAGCGGACAGGAAGGCACGTGGTACGAGGGACGCACGGGAGAAAGCTAGGCGAAAGAGGGAGGGAGTTATGAGTCACCTCAACGCGAATGCAACCAGCCGCGCGTCTCCCTCGCCCTCCCCTCCCCCCCCATCAGTTTAGGCCAGGTGTCCAGACCAGGATTCGCTGGCCCCGCCCCCGGCCGACATTACGTGATAAAGGACTTTGGTCTGCGCACGCGCGGTCTCTAACTTGTTGCCTGAACTAGTCTGGGTGTGCCCGAGAAGGGACGAGAAAACGGCGCACAGCCCCTGTTATATTTATCAGCCGTTTTCTGTATCCCTTCTTTTTCTCGTTTTTTTTGTACCCCAAACTGGCCTCCAACTCCAAGCAGTCTTATTTCCTCAGCCTCCTGAGTGTCCCTTCATGCCCCATGCTGGCTAATCTCCACAGCGAAGTTCCCCCACGGACACATGCTTTTTGCCACCCAGGCCTTGACCTCGCAGGTTGGCGACAAAAGGACAGGGTGGCCCTGGGTACAGACTCAAAAAGGGGTAGACTGCTAGTGTGCTCGCTCTTTTTCCCACACTGAGAAAGACAGAATATCGCTTCAGAAATTGCATAATACACATTCCTTCCAAGAGTATGTGAAACATTTACAAAAGATAAACATACTGTGTCCCTAAGCAAGTGTCCCTGCATGTCTGAGGACTGACATAACCACATTCTCTGAGCACTGTGCTGTTAGAAACTATTAGTCAGGGCTCTCTAGAGTCACAGAACCTAAGGAAAGTGTCTGTGTCTTAAGAGAAATTATTGGGATGAATGACATTCTGCAGTCCAACTAACCCAACAATGGACAGCTGTGATGGGGAGGTCAAAGAATCTAAGTAGTTACTCAGTCCCACCAGGCTAAGTCTTTCAACTGGCCTTCTGTGTAAACTGAAATCCTGAAGAAACAGGATGTCTGTTCCAACAGATGTGCTGGCAAGTAAGCAGGCAAAGAACAAAACCTTCCTTTTCCCACTGTCCTTATGTAGGCCTCCAGCAGAAGGTGTGGCCCAGTTGAAAGATGTGTACCCACCATGTCTTTTCTTTACTTGGAACTTGTTCTGACACAAGGTGGTACACACAACCTAAGATTTTCCTGACCACTATGCCTCAAGTTCTGGATCAAAAGTGTGTGTCAAGACCCGGGTGTCTTCCAGCTTCAAGATCTGGATCACAGGTTTCCCTCTGTTTTTGGAATGTAGTTCATTCCAGGTGTGGTCAAATTGACAAACCAGAAACGGCCATCACAGAAACCATTAACTGAACGTTAGCTGGTAAAGTCCCCATTGTGGTGTTCTTTTGATCAGCTAATTTATCTGAAAGTCATATTGAAAACCTTTAGAAGTAATGAGATAGGTACAATTATAGTAAACTTTTCTAGGGAGGAGTTTTTCCCAGCACACTGGTAAATACTGACCTCTTCATGTGTATTTTGTTAAGATTCTCCATATGTAATGGTGCTTCCATTGTTTAAACATGGAAAAACATAACAGGTTGGACCGAAGAAGTCTTTGGTAGAGTCCATATAGGAGGCCAGGGGTAAGAAACAGAAGGGAAGGTAAATGGGCATCTGATACCCCCGGCTGACTTTTATTTAGAACTCCGTGAGCGATTGTTAAATTTACTTTAAGGTGTTATGGTAGCTATTCCTGGTTGTCAGCTTGACTGTATCTGGAATGAACTACAATCCAGGTTTCAAGGACACCTGGGATCCAGATATTGATGTGGGAAGACACACCTTTAATCTAGGCCACCCCTTCTGCTGCAAGCTTATATAAAGACATGGAAGAAGGAAGCTTTTGCCCTTTGCCTTCTTGTCCTCACATTGCTAGCACAACCATTCCTTCATTGGCCTTGGAACCTACTTCTTCGGGGTTCCAGCATATACAGAAGACCAGCTGAGACACCCGGTCCTGTGAGACTGAGCAACTTCTAGATTCTTGGACTTTCCGTTCACAGCTGGCCATTGTTGGGTTAGATAGCCATTAGTTGGACTGCAGCCTTTAAGTCATTCCAATAAATTACACCACCCACCCACACCCACACACACCCACCCACACCCACCCACTCACTCACACACACATGACTGGGTGGGTGTGGATGGGTGTGTGTGCGTGCATTCCATAAGTTCTAGGATTCTAAAGAACCCAGACTAGTACAGGTATATTATGTTTTAATAGTTATTAACGGGGTTGGGGATTTAGCTCAGTGGTAGAGCGCTTGCCTAGCAAGCGCAAGGCCCTGGGTTCCATCCCCAGCTCCGAAAAAAAAGAAAAAAAATATTAATAGTTATTAACTTAAAACCATTGCTGGTTTGTTCAGTATTTAGAGAGAGTTACAACAAAATCAGGAACACTGACCCAACAGTGGGCCCAGGTTAATAATTGCTATATTCTTCCACAGTCCCCGAAGTTAGCCTCTTTGTTTGGTTTTTCTGTTTGTTTCCTAGTAGGGCATAAGTTTTATTAAAGCAGTACAAATATACCTACAAAATATATTTTTAACTTTGTATACTTAAAGAGAACATCAATTTAAAACATCCATGGCAGTTTATTTGGATTCTTTGACCTTTGTAGCTTAGGAATTTTTTTTTCCGTCTCTACAAGTGTTGCTGGAGACACAAAGGCCCTGTCACCCACAGAGCACTAGGGGAATCAGGAATGTTAAACACCCAGGGGCATCTCCTCAATGAAGGAAATAAAATGCCTGCATTCCACGAAGAAAGCTGGGAATGAATGTTTTTCACAACCTGGTGACCTTTGACTATTTGTAGAGCCAGACCTCACTCAATTCCCCCAGAATGACTATCCCAGACTTGCCCTCCCTAGACCTCCCAGTTAATAGAGACCATCCTTGGGGAGCATTGAAGTTGAAGTTTCCGAATATGTCATGTGATGCAGACTCACATAGTGTTTTGTTGAGGCAAGACAGGAAGGAGGATACACGATGTTTAGAGAAAGTATAAATAGGACTCAACGGACCGCTAGCCTTGCAATGCTTTGGTCTGGAATCTTTATCTTTGCCTTTGCTGATCTTCGATTTATTGAGAGAGACACAGCAGAAAACTCCTGTGGTTCTGGCTCATCCTGGTGGATCCCACTGACTCGTGCTGACTCAGCAGAGGCCTGGTGGTTTCTGCTGGATTTTGCCATCACTGCTGATTCCTGTTTGGTCTCCTGACACTACTGAACTAGACTGCTGGTATCCTGATTGTCCCAGAGAAGTACTTCTAAAAAGGTCCACATCCCCTTGTCCTGTTTATTATCTTTTTCCCTCCTACATTTAGACAGTAAGCTACAAGGCTACAAGGTGTGTGTGTGTGTGTGTGTGTGTGTGTGTGTGTGTGTGTGTGTGTCAAAGCATTTGACACCTTATTAAAAGTAGATTTAAAAAAAAATCTAAGCCTACAGGAAGAACAGAAAGAAAAAGAAAAAAAACCACTAAACCAATTGCATAAAAACAGAAAGGAAGGCTGGGATAAGTCTGGGGTTAAAAGCACTTGCTAATCTTACAGAGCACCTATATGGCAACTCACATCTATAACTTTGGCTCCAGGGGATCTGGCACTCTCTTCTATCCCCTGCACAAACTACACACGTATGCTGCACAACTAAACATGCAGGCATGACAGTCATACACACAAACTAAAATAAATATGTTTCAAATAAAAAAAAAAAAAAAAGGCTGACCCCACCGTGTTGCCAGAGTTCCATAAGTCACAATGAAGGGGTTGGAGCATGCAAGACAAAAAGAATGCCAACTTACATCAGAGGATCACAGGAGAGTTTGAGGATGAGAAACGAGAAGTATTTTCAGGATCGCTGGACCTCTGGGTGATGACGTGCCAGAGCCATACAACAATGCCTTTTCCCAGTGGCATCTCAATGGAGGAGGGTACCCTCCATGCAGCTCAGCTCTGGCCTGCTAGGTCTGATCTGATGGAGCTGAAATGAAAGACTGGCCTTCTGCCATCAGCACAGCAGGTGCCACAGTATCCATGACTGGCATCACTGAGCACAAGACACCTGACTTTTCATGGCTGGTCAATCCAGGCAATTCTCATCAGCACCCCGGGTGTTTGGACCAAGATGCTTCATGAGCTTGGCACCAACACTCCGGGGATTAACCCTGGACATGGCTGATGATCTGGGAGGAATTGTTTCTATCTTGTCATATGGAAGAGAAAGCCCAAACAAACAAATCCCAGCTTCTGTTTATTTCAGACACAATCAGAGCATTCATACATACTACCTGAAATCGCCTCCTATTCTCTAACCCCAGATGTTTCCAACTTAGTGCTGTACTGTCCCTGCCAGCCTGCAGGTCAGCACTGGCAGCATCCCTAACATATACCAGTATCTTCCACTTGTACATGTACATGAAAATTCCATGTTTCCCCTCCTTGTCCTTTTACTTCTATTTATGTATATGTGGGTATGCTTATGTGTGTGAGTGTCATGTATGTGCAGGTGCATGCGGAGAATGGTGTCAGATTCCCTGCAGTGGGAGTTAGACAGCAATGAGCTGCCTGGTATGGGTGATGGAATTAGAACTCTAGTCCTCTGCAAAAGCTAAATAGTTTTAACTGCCTCTCTCACTGTGTAGCCCTGAAACTATGTAGAACAGGCTGGCCTATAATACACAGAGATCCACCTCTACCTGCATACCAAGTGCTGGAACTAAAGGCATGCACCACCACACCCAATACTAGTGATTTTCTTTAAAAAAAAAAATGTAAAGAAGCTGGGTATGGTGGTACATGCCTTTAAGGCCATCATTTAGTAGGCAGAATCAGGTTAGTACATTTAGAGACTTTTCCAGAACTATGGACTTTGATGGGTTAGGGTCTGTCTTAGAGTTCTCTAGAGTCACAGAACTTATGGGTAGTCTCTATATAGTAAGAATTTGCTGATGACTTACAGTCTGTAGTCTAACTCCCCAACAATGATCAGCAGCAACTGAGAATAGAAGTCCAAGGATCTAGCAGTGGCTCAGCACCACAAGGCAGGCAGGTAAGAAGAGAGAGACTCTTCATCCTTCCAATGTCCTTATGTAGGTCTCCAACAGAAGATTGTGTCCCAGATTAAAAGTGTGTACCACCATGCCTGGATCTGGTACTTGCTTTGTCCCAGATGACCTTGAGCTCAGAGATCTCCTTGCCTTAGTCTCCTGGGATTCATAGTCACTTGGCCTCAAGATCTCCATACCAAGATCCAGGTCAGAAATTTGTATCCCCCAGCCTCAAGATCAGGATCAAAGGTGAGCCTTCCAATTCTGGATTGTAGTTCATTCCAGACTTCGTCAAGTTGACAACCAGGAACAGCCACTACAGGGTTCTTATTTTTATTATGGCAGGGATACTGTCTACATGCTGAATTTTATGGCCTGAATGGTGCTTCCATCATAGTCATTTGTTCTAAGGTCTGAGGGCCGCTACAATAGTCACTGTCTACCTGCTATGGACTAGGCATACCACATAGGACAAAAACCAATGGTTTTGTCATTGAGTGGAAGCTGCCTCTCCTCTGTACTCAATTACTCTAAAAATTACCCACACAGAGAGGGAGCCGGGTGTAAGCTGGCTTGACACGGCAGCTTCTCTAGGTAGAACACTGAGGGTAATCATAACAACCATGATAACATTAGCAAAGCACCATTGCTTGCTAACTCCATGCTAAGCATGCTTTATGGGGTATCTTAAATAATTTCCATGAGAAGCCTAGAGTTACTGAGACTAAACTGATGGAAGGAAACCCCGTGGGTCTCTGGTAAGAGAAGTTGGAGTGCAAGTACATCCCATTTCCCTTGGCCAGTCTCAGCTGGTGAGATGCTTCAACTGGATCCAGCGCAAAAGGCTCTTTTCCCTTCTATTCCTCAATTTTCAGTCTTTCCACTCCTAGTCTCTCTATCCTCTGCACAGGTTTCAGGAAACTATGGTCTCCAAAGTGAACTACAGGTTGAATGTTGCTAAGGGTTGGTGCAAGAACAAATTGGTGCTGCAATTCTGCTCAAAGAGTTTAGAGAAATCTGTGGAAACCATAATACACATGATGAGATGTGTGACAGGAATGTTTCCCTCTGAGGGAAAAGCTTAGGCCAGAACCAATCATCAAACGACCCAATAGGGTCAAGCCTGGGGCTGGAAGTCAGCACTAGATAAATGTGCTGCACAAAAAGATGGAAGGTGCTTGAGTCACAGATGTTTCAAAAGTGGATCAGCCAACCTTGGGACTGACTTACGTCTGAGCTTCTCCCTGCATGATATTTAAGCCCCCATCAGAATCTGAGATACTTCTATTTGGGTCCTCATTACTGAGAAAGCCTTTGCTACTAATGGGGTATACCAGGTCCAAGTCTGCACTAGGTTGAGGATGCCTGAGAACATTAGTTACCAACATCCCAGACTGTGGACAAAATGAAATGTGGAACTTTCTCAGAGGCCAGGAAAACTGTCGGAGAAGTTTCCTATCAAGCCTAATTGAAAACAACAGCTTCTTAATTTAAATTCACAGCATAATCAGCCTTCTGGTTACCTAATCATAAATTATACTGCTGGTGTATTTCATATGCACTAACTAAAATCGCAGAAAGGAGAAGCTGCATTTGCTATCTAGGGTTTCTACTGCTTCCTCCTAGAGTTGGAGGTGAGAGCTCTTTGGTCTGCAAATTAGGAGACCTGAGTTTGAGTCCTGTCTCTGCTCTCAATGGCTATGTGCCTTGAAGCAAATGCCTTAGCCCTGCCTCTGACTCTCTCTCTATTCTCATCTGTCAAATTCCAAATCAAAGGGACTCTTGGAGACAGCATACGGCATTCACAAAGGATGATCTACTTAGTTTTGCCTGTTCTGTTGTTGTTGTTGTTTGGTTTGTTTTTTTTAAAATAGGGTGTGATGGCTACTTTTAGTTGTCAACTTGACTGTATCTGGAGTGTACTACAATTCAGCTATCGAGGGCACACTTGTGAGAGATATTCTGCATGGATTGAAGTGGGCGAATCCACTTCTAGTCTGAACCTTTGAGGTAGGAAGACACACCTTTAATCTAGGCCACCCCTTCTGCTGCAAGCTTATATAAAGACATGGAAGAAGGAAGCTTTTGCCCTTTGCCTTCTTGTCCTCACTTTGCTAGCACAACCATTCCTTCACTAGCATTGGAGCCGCCTTCTTCTGGATTCTAGCATATACAGAAGGAGACCAGCTGAGACACCCGGTCCTGTGAGACTGAGCAACTACTAGATTCTTGGACTTTCCGTTCACAGCTGGCCATTGTTGGATTAGTTGGAATGCAACCTTTAAGTCATCCCAATAAATTCTTTATTCCATAAGTTCTGTGATTCTAGAGAACCCTGACTGATACATAGGGCCTCTCTGTGTAGTCCTGGTTGTCCTGGAACTGGGTCTCGATCTGTAGACCAGACTGGCCTTGAACTCATGTAGATCCACCTGCCTCTGCTTCCCGAGTGCTAGGACTAAAGGCCACCATGCCCAGATAGTTTTACCTGTTCTTATGAGTGTGTGCTTACATGCACAGGTGTGTGTGTGTATATGTATCTGGATTTCCACCTGTGTACTGAGGCCAGAGGTCAATCTCGGAATGCTATAGACACATTGTTTTCTAATACAGAATTCCTTACTGGCCTACAAGTTGTCCATTCAGACTAACTACACTGAGCCATCCCCAATGATCCACTTCTCTCCATCTCAGGGCAGGACACAACCCCTGGATTTTTTATGTGGGATTTGGGAATCTCAATCAGGTTGTTATGTCCTGGAAGCACTGTAGTGCCTAAGCACCTCCTAAAATCCACTATACCTACTCATGAGTGCCATATAACTAAAAGTATGCAGTACCAATTTGTGTCTAGTAAGAAGCCTGGGCCACTTTTTTTTTAAACACAAGGTCTCACTGTTATCCTGGATGGCCTCAAACTCAGAGCTTGCCTGCTAAGTGCTGGGATTCAAGGCATGTACCACCATGCCCAGCCTTGCCTCTGACATTTTTGAGGGCACCTTATTGTCAGAAAATTGATGAGTCCAAACTAGCAAAGGTCTAAACTATTCAGGCATCACACAACTTGGGGGCCCAAGACTACATAGGCAGGAAGCCAGCTATTGAATGGTTGTGTGCATCCTCTGAGTAAATCAAACTCTCCAAAGCTCACTTTGCATGTGACCCCAGAGGTGCTGAGCAAGGAGAAATCCTTGTGGTCAGAGCCATAAGGAACAATGGCCCTAATAGCCCCTCTCAACATCAGAGGTGGCCCTAAGGAGGGATTCCCGGCCATCTTTACATCTGCTCCATGCCTGCCAAGCAGGACCTCAGGTATGTATCAGGGCCAACGGCCCCTAGTTATTGTGTCCACACAACCTCTGCATATTGAACTTTCCCTGGAAGTATCTTAACATTGTCACAGCAAAAGAAGCCACACCCTCAGCCTGGAGTGTACTGCTCATTCACTTCAAAAGGGAGATGAAGGTGGGGGCTAGCAAGGTGCTTGTTCAGAGGTTGAGAACCGGAATCTGATCTTCAGGTCCCACAGAAAAAGCTAGGCATGCATCTGTAACCCCAGTGCCAGGGACATAGAGACATGACACTCTCTTGGACTTGTTGGCCAGCCAACCTAGCTAGTCAGTAGGCTTCAGGTTCAGGAAGAGACCTGGTCTCAGAAAATAAGGTAAATAGAAACTGAAGAGAACACCCAATAGTAACCTAGGGCTTGCACATATAGGTGCACCCACACACACACCTGTTTATGTTCTCTCTGTTAATGTGTCTTTGTCTCTGTCTCTCCCTCTCCTTTCCTGTCCTCTTCCTCCCCTTCTGCTTCCTCTACTGTCTCCCCTTCCCCCTCTGTCTGTTAAAACAGAGAACTTGTGTGCACACACACAGGGTAAACATATATGTTGGAGCTTGGGAGAAACAGCAGAAATTGAAATTTGACGACTCACCAAAGCCATGAGCCCCTTCTAGAGCATAGGGTTTTTACACCAGGAAGCAAACAGCAGCTTCCCAGCTAAGGACTACATTTCCCAGATCCCTTGCATTTTTAAAAATACAGATAAACCATATATAACACAGCATTAAGTATTTTAAAGTGTCCTGTCCTGTGGTGTGTAGTACATTCAGTTTGCCCAGATGCTCCCTACACCAAGTTTTAGAATGCTTTTATTGAGCCAAAGGAAAACCAGGTACCTGTTAAAAATTCACTCCCCAATCCTCCCTTATCCCAGCCTCCAGCAACCACCAACGACCTTTCCAACTTCAAGGATTTAGCAGTTGTAGCTATTTCTCATAGATGGAGTCAGTGTGTGGCCTTCACATTTAGATCTTTTAACTAATCCCACTGTGCTATAACGCATCAATCAGCATTTCATTCCTTTTTTTATATTTCATTGAATGTACACAATATTATTTGTCAATTTATTCACCGATGATGCTGATGTTATTCCTACCTTTGGGCTATTATAACTAATGCTGCTATTATAACAAATGCTGCTACAAACAGTTACACCTTTATATTCCACTCGAATGCCTATTTTTAAACTGGGAAAGGAGTATATAGCTAAAAGGGGATTGCTGGATCAGATGATGTGATTTGAATATAATGTGTGTCTGAGGACCTGGCTTCGTTTTGGGGGTTACGGAATCTCTGGGATGTAGAACCCAGCTAGGTATGTTGGGCCTTAAAAGCGGTACCTGTTTCTGGTTATGGGTCAAGATATCTGCTTCCTGACCTACCAAGACGTGAACAAGCCATAGTGCAAGCTCCCACCTCCACAGACAGAGTACCATCACCATAAATCTTTCCTATCTTATTTCCCTGTCACAACAATGAGAATAACAGATGAAGGTGATGATGATCCTATTCCGCTCTTTGAAATGGGAAGGTAGAATAGTATCTTGCTCTGAGTTTTTCCCTGGCTTAGCCTCCCCTCTGGTGATTTTACGGGAGTACAGGACAGTGCCTGGCCTGTTTACTAGAGACAAGGTTTATTGCTTCCTGAAACTTCGGCCACTAGTATTTTAGTGGAGATCAGTGACTGCTTCTCCCTACGAGTGAGTGGCAGAGATCTTTGTTACACTTGGGCAGCAGTGCTTCCCCAAAAGACAGTGTTTCTCAATCTGTGGAGTCAAATGACTCTTTCCCAGGGGTTACCTAAGACCATCTGAAAACACAGATATCTACAACTCATAACAGTAGCAAAATTACAGTTATGAAGTAGCAATGAAAATGATTAGGGAGGTTGAGAACTGTAGTGGAAATTTCTGGATTTCCTGGAGCTAGAGTTATGGGAAATTGTGAAGTGCCCAACATTAGTGCTGGGGCCCAAACTCAGGTCCTCTACAGGAGCAATGGTCTGCTCTTAACCTCTGAGCCATCTTTCTAGCCCAACCCAGAAATTTTCATTTCACACCTATTATCTACATATTGAAGATGGGTTGGAGAAGAAGACAAACAAAACTTTGAATTCATGGAACTTAAAGTTAGTTTGGAAAAGATGGTAAAGAAAGCACATAAAAATAGATTGTGGGTGTAGCTCCAGGATACAGTGTCTGCCCAGCATGGGTGAGGTGCTGAGTCACACGTGTCATTGAGGAAAGGCAAAATGGATCTAGGGACAGAACACTGAAGCAAACAACAGAAAGGAGATCTGGGAACTGAGATAAGGAAGGCTCTGGGTGAACCACCAGTTACCAGAAAAGTCTTCTGCATACAGCCAGCTGGGACTGGGGCCCACCATTACCAAAGCCAGCAGCACAGCAGGTAGCTTGTGCATAGACACCCCCCCCACCTTACTCTCCAATCTGTACTGTTTCTGTCCTCCAAGCCTGGACTGAAAGCAAGATGGACAAAAAGAAGGCTTTACGCACACTGTCCGAACATAGTGATTGGCCATGCCTGCCTGGCACAGACCCCTCCACTGAAGCTGGCTTTAGCTCTTCACATAATGGGCACCACCTGGGACCCAGGGATTGCATCTGGCATCAACCAAACTGGAGCAGAACTCTGGCTCCCCTCACGGCTACTGGCTTTGGAAGCTGCCAGCTCCTAATGACCTCTATCAGTGACCTCCATTGTAGACCCACCAGGTCCACAACTGTCACCATCACAGGTAACCTGATTCTAGGGCAAATCGATCAGCTGTCAGCTTCCACTGTGTGCCCTAAGGACCTGGTGACTAGTTTAAGCAACAGAGTATAAACATGTTATTTCCAGCTTCCAGAGCTAAAAGCACATTCTGTGTGCAATGATGGATTGCCTGGAATCCTGGGAACGTATGCAGTACTTACAAGGCTGCTTGAAGACAGGTGGATGGAAGAGTTCTCACCCCTACGTGGCCATTCTAGTGATCTGATCTTATATTGCATAGTAACTTATATTGCATTCTCTAAGCCTCAAATGCCCAATTTTAAAAGACACAATAAAGAATTTACTGATATGTGGGGCAAAGATTAGGTAAAATAATCCATACAGTGCACTTAAAAATATCTAATGTGTGCCATCTGGGTTCGTCTTAATTCACCACCTCAACAAATGTTTTTAAGCATGTAATATGTGCTAGAATAAACATCCAGGCATGTGCAACCTTTAGGCATGACAATATGACATCACCTACAGAGACCATTCTTGAGAACTGACTGTTCCTCCCAAAACACCAATCATGTACACACAAAAATTAACTCATAATATTTTAAGTACATTTGTGATTTCGTCTAGGCTGTATTCATAGCTATCATCAACCTCACGTGGCCTGTGGGCAATAGGGTAAGCGCGTCTGTCAGCTAGCCTTGGAGGATGCGAAAGGAAATAAAGCTGGAAGCGTTATTGAGGTCCCTCATATTTGCAGACCGTGTACTCCATGAGCTGCATGGCATTTAAACTGGGTTGAAGATCTCAGGGTAGACTAACACTGCCCCTATGTGCCTCAGCTCTTCTGAGCGACCAAAGCAAAGCACCCAGAATGCAGTGGCTTTAAGCAATGCATGCTTCTATAATTTCTCATGACTCTGTGTGTGATCTAGGTAGTTGTTGAGGACTGGGTAACATTGGCTGCAGCTGATGTAGAGGACAGCCTCATACATAAGGCTCATCTGGCAGTGTGGACACCTGTAATCATCCTTCCACAAGACTTTCAACCTCCATGGAGCTGTGATGTCTGACAGCAGATGCCAGAAGTTTCCATGGTAAGGTGTGTCCAACTCCTAAGCATCCTCCAAGCCACTGCATGTATAGTTTTGTTTCATTGGCCTCAGCAAATCACAAGACCAAGTCAGAGTCCCCTGGGAGGGGCATGGAACCAGTAATCAAGAAAAAAAAAGGGATTTTAACTGACCCTTTTCTCAGTGGTTCCCAAAATTGCTTTTGTTCATAAAGCCTGCATTAGTCAGTTCAGGTAGCCATAACAAATAGACAACTTTCTCTTATAGCTCTGGAGGCTGAAAATCCAAGAACACAACACCAGAATGACTAGGATCTAATTAGAATTGTTGGGGTCTTGCTAGCCTCTGTTTACCTATGTTCTCCTGTATTTCTTTAAGGGAGTTATTTGTGTCCTTCTTAAAGTCCTCTATCATCATCTTGAGATGCGATTTTAAATCCAAATTTTGCTTTTCCATTCTGTTTGGATATCCAGTATTTGCTTTGGTGGGAGAACTGGGCTCTGATGATGCCAAATAGTCTTGGTTTCTGTTTAGGTTCCTGTGCTTGCCTCTTGCCATCTGGTTGTCTCTGGTGTTAGCTGGTCTCTGACAGTGACTTGACCCTCCTGTAAGCCTGTGTGTCAGGATTCCTGGAGACCACCTTTCTCCCACCAGGATCTGGGTACAGAGAGCTGTGGAACTGGGTCAACTCCAGGTGCAGACAGAAACCAGAAGGGTCCTGTCCCAAACTGCCCCTGGGTTTATGTGTCCTGAGGGCTTTAGGAGGGTACCCCAAAGCTCAAGTGGTGGTCTTAGGTCTTCTCTCAGGTGTGCTAGTGCTCCTGGTGACTGGCTTTCAGCTCTGGGCACAGGCAGAGACCAGAAGGATTCTCTCCCTGACTGCTCCTAGGTTCCTGTGTCCAGAGGGCTCTAGGCTGGTTCCTCTTGGGCCAAGAATGTGAGCAGAAGTGGTGGTCTCCTCCCCTGACCCCTCAGGATTGTCCACACTTCTGAGAATCCAACTCTCTTCCCAATGGGATTTGGGTACAGAGAGCTCTGGGACTGGGTCAGCTCTGGGTATAGGCAGAAACAGTGATTTCTTAATTCTTAATGATGATCCTATAAGAATTCCTAAAAATTATACTAGCAATTATTAAGCCCTTTATAATAGGACTGCTCTTAATGTCCTTTCTGATATGAAAACTGCTTTGAGAACTTTGCCAGTCTTTAAGTGTCACTAGTTAATTGCTTCTGAGATAGAAAGAAGGCATTTAAAACTTAGAACACTTTCCTGAAAGTTATAAAATAATTAACCAAAGGTCATAAAAGGGAACTAATGATTTATTATAGTTACAAGGACAGAAGATACAATATTGACTGGATTTATCTATACAAAACTTCAATGCTTAGTCACAAAAATTATAATCTTTAACTCTCCATGAACCTGTGAAACCAATGACAGAAAATTAATGTTTAGTCAGATAATTGCTCTTCATGAAATTATGTTTAAACATCTCTGTTGTAAACTTGTTTTTCAATCTATAATTTGAATTTATGCTTGAACTATTCTATAAAAAAAGGATGCTTGGAAAATCATGTGATCTATTCTCCTAGAAAAGGTACAAAAAACTAGGAATAATGACATTACAGACATTGCATTACAGGAGGAGAGAGCCAGATTAGGAGGAGGAAGGAGAAGGACAGAAGAGTAGAGCAACTTAGAAATTAAAAGAGAGCTTAGAAATCAAGAGAGCAACTTAGGAATTTAGAGAGCATATAGTCTGATTGGGTTTTTCCTTTTGCATTCCCTTAGAAATACAGAGGACATTAGGGTAGGAGTAGAAGAGAGCAACATTCAGAATGCAGAGAGAAGGATGGACAAAGAAGAAGCTGCAGAGAGAGCAGGCAGGCTTCTCCTTACCATGGGACGGAACAGGTCTTTTCTTAACAGCAAAACAGGCTTAGTCTTACTAAAGAGGACTAACATTTTTTCTTACAGACTTGGTTTTAATTTAGAAATAAAATGGTGTTTTTGTTTCTCTATGCAAAAAGATTGGAGCTCTTTTTTTTTTTTTTCTTATTTAACCAGAATGAATGATGAGTTCTTTCTGCACTGGCAGTTGGGCTTTTGTTGCATATGCATATGTAAGTATGGGTGTGTACGTAAGTATGTAATTATGAGATAACATAGTAGCTGAGCCCTACTAGAATACATGAAGGTGTATGAGTATGTGTGTGTGAATTTATATATGAAGGTATTTGAGTTTGTGCATATTTGTATGTGTAAAAGTTTTTCTTTCTGCAAGCATGACTCTTCTCCTGGTACAATAAAAGTTTATTGCTCCAAATCTCCCTCCCACCTGACAAGCAGAGGCAAGGGTTCTGGGCAAGAGAGAAAGAAGCTCTAGCAATTAATCCTTTACTTAATCCCCTGCTGCTAGGCTACAGGTGTTAATCACCCAAGATAGCACTTTTTAACCTCAAAGTAAGCAAGAAAGTTATTGAGATTTTTTTTTAGAATTCCAGCAGCTTCAGCATTCAGCGTAGTTAGGGAGTTTAAAGGCCAGAGACAAGTTTTTAAAGTTACCACTATGTCCAATGCTATGTCCTACTTCAAACCATTCCAGGCCAGACAGGCTTTTCAGCATATATACTCTCTGAAAAGTCCCCAGAATTCCAAACATCACACAACTACAGAAAATATCTGCCCTGGCAAAATCACACCCCTGCTAAAGCATGAGAAAAATCATAGTCAGCTGCTGGGGACACAGCTCTGGTGGTAAACTGTTTGCTATACAAACATGAGAACCTGAGTTTGTATTTCCAGCACTCATATAAAAACCAGGCATAGGGATTATACACCTGTAATGCCAGACAGAAGGAGCCATTGCTGGCCATGACTAGCTGAATCGGTGAGTTCAGTGAGAGACTTTGTTGACAAAACTCAGATATAGGACAAGAAACATGGGTCAGCAGTTAGGACCATTTGTTACTTTCCCTGAGGACCTGGGAAAGGTCCTAGCATGGTTTGGTCCATAGCATGGTCCTAGCATGGTCCTAGTTTGGTTCCTAGCATCCATGTCAGGTTGCTCACAATTGTCTATAACTCCAGTTTCAGAGGATCTGACATGTCTGACCTCTGCAGACACCTACACTCTCAGGCTCATTCCAACATGCAAACATTCGCTCTCACACAACTAGAAATAATTAAAAAAAAACTTTAAAAAATAAAATATATAGAATATAAATACATTAGATTCATATATAACATCATAAATAGATTTAGTAAGATGTAGACTACCTATGTTGATAGCTGGTGCTACCCCCTCCACCTCCCACTCCTCACACAAATATTCTAGAACTGCTCTTTTCAAATTTAAATGAAGTACTTGGCATAGTCAGAAGGCAAGTTTTGGTCTGTGGCCACCTGAGTTCTAGAGTGTGTGGAAGGCATAGACCCCAGGACCACACACAGGAAGGAAGCACAGAACTTGAAAGGAGCTGATATTCACCCAAGGAGGCCCACAAAGCTGCTGGGAAAGGCAGACCAGACCCTCTGCTTCATGGAGTTGAATGGTAATTCATTCACTGTTTAAAACAGCTGCTAATCACAAACCGTGAGAGTTTTCTCTGTCCTTTGCAAACGTGTCTCCTCCACTGCAAGAGCCAACACTCTCAGTCGCTGACCTAAGGAAGCTATTTTTCCAACTTCTCTGAGATGGGAGGAAAAGGAGGTGAACTGGGCAATCTCAAGATCAAAGATCTTCAGTTTGTAGTGATGGTCTGGGTAGAAAGCAGCCATAACTAAGACCTCTAGGAAGCCAGGAAGGGTTTAGGGACAGTCATTTCTCTTCCATCATGGCTACAGAGTGCCCACATTAGAGAAACATATAATCCATTACTGTTTGAGGGACAGCAACGGATGCAGCTCTGCTGTGTGGCATGCTCAGATGGGCCCTGTGGGCTTCCTAAGTGTACTCTGGAGTTGTTCCACAATTAAGAAGAGGCCATTTGCTGCACCAAGGAGGGGCTGTTCCCTCCCGCAATAAGCCTATTCTACAAGCTCTACTCCCTGTTCTACACAACTGATTCTTCCTTCCATTGGGCAATTACCAAAGCTAGGCCTACTTTCCTAGGCTCAACTAGAAAGGGACCAAGGAAGTACAGTGATATGCTGTTCGAAGAGAGAGGGCTGGAACCCACCAGCTCTCAAGTGTGAACCTGTCAAGACTGGATTCTGTACTAAGACTGGTGCCTGGTAAGCTCCTGGAACTACAGCCCTGATGGACTGCCCCATCGAGTAGGGGAAATGGAAACAAATTAATCACTGGGTGCCATCTATACCCAAAGATCAAGTGGAACACAGAGGGCCATGTACCCAGAGAAGGCATGTCCATTCTCCTGCAACACGAACTCTGGTAATTCCTGCCATCTCCTACCAGCACACTCTCACACATCTTTGTGATGTGCTCTAGAAATAAAAGATTCACCTCTCCCATGTCCACAGAGAGTCAATGATTATGTAAAAGGCATGATACAGATGTCCTGCCTACCTTTTTGTCAACACACGAAAAGTCCAATTGAAGAAATGCTTCCAACGGATTGGCATATAAGCAAGGGCATCTTCTTGATTGCTGATTGATGTGTGAGTGGCCAGCCCATTGTGGGTGGTGTCACATCTGGGAAAGTGGTCCCAGAAAGTGTAAGATAACTGGACATAAGCCATGGAATCAAGCCAATAAGCTGAGTTCCTCTGTTAGTTCCTGCCTTTGGTCCTGCTTGAGTTCCTGCCCTGACTTCCCTTCACGATGATCTATGACCTGTAAGTGAAATAAACCTTCTCCTCCCCGAGTTGCTCTTCATCAGTGTTTTATCACAGGAACAGAAACCAGACAACCAAACGAGGACACAAATTTCTAGGAAATAAAATACTCTATGAGGAGAATTGCTGACAGAGGACATGAATCCTAGCCTTGCCAATCACAGTTTCATGGTCTCATAGTCTCAACTTCCCTAGGAAGTTCCCAAATATGGGGCAAGTCTATTTTTTAAAAAAATGAACCATAAATATTGTTTGTAGGCAGCCTTCTGTTTTTATAAATGTGTATAAAATTAACTGTACAAAACTAGAGCAAGAGACTTGTGCGTTATAAATGGCTGCTCATCCTAGACAGCTCTGCACAGTTGGGCAGATTGCACACTGTGTAGCAGCATCTGGCCACAGATTTAGCAGAGACTGAATCTCACCCTCCTATCTTGGTACAGTTATATTTACATAGAGAAGGAAAAAAACACTTTTCTAATTTGCACAAGACATCCTTCCAGTGGTCATGGTTCTGAATCTAAGAGATCAAGTATTTCACAGCCAGGGCTGGAGATGGAGCTCAGTTGACAGGACAGAGTGCTTGGCCAGCATGCATCAAGCCTTAGGGTTTGATCCCCAGATCTGCATAAATCAGAGGTAGTGGCCCTTGCCGCCTTAAATCTCAGTACTTGGAAGGTGGAGGTAGAATAATTGCAGGTTCAAGGTCATCTTCAGCTACTGAAGATAGACTGAGGCTACCCTAGGCTACACGAGCTATCTGAGATCCTTTCTTTTTCTGAGATCGATTATTTATTTATTTATTTATTTATTTATTTATTTATTTATTCACATGAGTACACTGTAGTTGTCTTCAGACATACCAGAAGACAGAAGATCCTATTACAGATAGTTGTGAGCTACCATGTGGTTGCAGGCAATTGAACTCAGGACTTCTGTAAGAACAGCAGCCAGTGTTCTTAACCACTGAGCCATGTCTCTAGCCAGAGAGCCTATCTTTTTCAGAAGTGTTTTACAACTATTAAATTTTACAAACTGTAAAATTTTCTTTCACGTTGTTTCTTTTCTTTTCTTTTTAACCATTAAGTCTCCTGTAGAACTGCTTAGGACAAAGAGCATCTAACTTGAGGCTAAAGATTGGCAACTGAATTTCCTCCCGGAAGCAGATATACTAAACATAGTATCTCAGGGTTTCTATTTCTGTGATAAAATACTGTAACCAAAAGCAACTTAGAAAGAACAGTTTATTTCAGTTTGTAGTGCACCATCCTGGGAAATCAGGACAGGAACTGGAGACAGGAAGTGATGCAAAAGCCAATCTGCACACAAGAAAATGCTCCACAGGCCAACTGCTGCATTTTCTCAATTGAGGTTCATTCTTTCCAGAATGACTCCATGTGTCAAGTTGACATAAAAGTAGCCAGCACACATGGAAATGTTGTTTGGCTCGGCTCTAATATTAGCACTTTCTCTTTCTCCCACTCCCCACTTGTTTTTGATAAAGCAACACGGGGAAAATTCAATGACGTTTTGAAGTAGTTGCACACGTGCTGTTGAACAGAGCTGTGCCAGCTGTGGGCTGGCAGACAGCGCCACCTGGGGGTGACTCAAGTTATAGTTTCAGTAGCTGGCACATGACAGTCCAGGTTTGTGCTGGCAAGGCAGGTTAGGTGCTTCTGTGCATGACATTAGCAGAGGACAGCTCTAACACTCACGCAAACATAAGATGGTGCTATGGCATGCTGAATGCCCCCTAAAGATTTGTGTGGCAAGGTTTTGGTCCCCAGACTGTGGTAAACTTTATGAAAGGAGACCTAATGGAAGTCTTTAGTGTGCCTTGAAGGGGATAAGGAGTTACTATGGTGGTTGATAAAACACATGTCAAATGTTCCATCTGGAACATGGCAAGGTCTCAGAGCCCAGAGTAGGTTTCAATGGTTTGTGGAGTGAAAAACTCCAACTGAGATTTCCAGGGGCTTGACCCCCTGACTTTCAGATGTGGAGGGAGACAAGGTTCAAGTCAGGCTGCTGACATGTGAGTATCTCCTAGCCTTTCCTTGGCATCATAGCATACAACTAGTTAGTTATGGACACTTTAAAGCCCTGCAACCAGGTTGTCAGGCCTTTCTCTCCCTCTGGGAGATGGAAGCACTAAGATGTCTGTTAAAATCTCTATGCCGCCGGGTTTGGGAGCAGGCAGGAAGTGTAATCTGCACCTCTTCTCGTCTGCCATCCAAGTACAGATCCCTGTGGCGGTCCTAGCACTCTCTGGGCCTGCTGACAGTGTCTCGACAGCATTGGTGATGCCAGCCCGGAGGCTAAGGACAGGTCCTGCTACTCGCAGCCTGGCTGTATGACCAAGTCAACATAAAAGGCATAACCTTGCCTGGGTGTGGGTTGGTCTAGCAAGGACAACAAGATTCTTGCTTCAGTTTCCACACCTGCTATTCCAGTCATCATTCCACAGGCATTCGGCCTAGCGCCTGTTTGTTACCCAGCATCCTGTGTTCTTCTAGCCCTTCCTGGACTCCCAGCCCCTGCTGCAAATAGTAGACCCCGAGAGTAGTCACTTGAGTGGCCTTGCTGAGACTTCCTGTCACGCACTTGGCCCTCTCCCTGTAGCTGGTCTGACTATGGCCTGTCTCTCAGCTTGAACTTGTTCCCTTTCTCTAACCATAGTCCCTCAGAGTCTGGACATTGTGGCTCAATAGCTGGACAAAGTCTTAGTCATCACTTACTAAGATCAGAAAGGAGCTAACAGGAGCAGAGAAGGGAAGAGCCTTGTGTCCCCTGGGTAAAAGTGCTGCTGCTAGAGAATCAGGAGAAAAGAGAGAGGAAAGGAGCTGGGGGTTGGGAGGAGGATCAGGTCCAGGACAAACACTTACATGACAATCAAACAGCAACTATGGGCCAGACAGATGCTCAGCTCTTCAAGTAGAGGACCAGGATTTGGTTTCCAGCCATATTTGATGGCTTACCACTGTCTCTAACTCCAGCTTCCAGGGGATACACCACCTCTGGCTTCTGTAGGCACACACGTGCACATAGCCACACAGAGACAGGCACATAATCAAAAATCAAAATATTTTAGACTTATTATTCTATGTATGTATTGCCTGAATGTATATATCTGTATGATTGGTGCCAACAGAGGTCAGAAGAGAGTGTTGGATCCCTGGGAACTAGAGTTACGGATGGCTGTGAGTCCCCACGTGGGAATTGGTACCTGAACTCTGAACCTCTTCATATAGAGCAAGCACTTTTAACCCTGAGCCATCTATCCAGCCCCTGAAATTTTTATTTATATTAAACAGATCTTGTATGGATTTAACAGCCAAGCTCTGGGTAGTTGAGAAGTATGACTACCAGGTTCCAATAAACTCTAGTGACTTTGGGTACACTTCATTTCTCTAGAATATCATCTAGATTTCCTTATCTGAGAATCTGCCAAACTTAAGGAATCTCCCCACAAGCATCTCAGGAGTGACAGAGGTGAGGATTCAGTCTGGTCATCAGGAAGAAAAACATCTTTTCTAAGGCGCAGGGATGTTGAACCTTAGAGCATTACACATTCCTTCCTAAACAGCTGAGGGAAAAGCTATTTTCAAGCAGAAAGAGACACAAGGGCCAGTACCCACGGAAGGTGAGGCAGACTGCTTAAACTGGAGTTAGAGGCTTAGCTTCTAGCTTTTCCTCTTCACTGGGCTGGGTCACAGGCTAAACCAAGGGGCGGGATTCTGGAATGATCTGCTTGGTTCTGTGAATCACTGTTTGCCATGGCAACAGGCACTGCGGAAATTCTGAGTGTTCTAATAGGAGCCTGCTCTGACAGACACCTGCTGCCCAGAGCTCTTTACCCCGGGAGCAGGCTGCCTCTAGGACGCCTTCTTGGATCTCGGACTGGAGAAAAGCCCCCCATGCTCCCATCTCTCTCCTCAGATTCCACTTCTCCAGAGAGCTTTCTTTTCTCCCGTCTTAGATCAGTGGACAGTGGGTGTGGAAAAGCAAACTGGGCACACAATCTGTTCAGACCCGCCTCACAGATTCCTCAGCCTGGGCTTCCATCAGCAGAAGGCAGCAAGCTGGAAAATGCTATGTCTTCCCCACTCCTTGCTAAGCCTCCAAGCATCGCTGCTTCTCCCTAGGAGGCTCACCCAGCCATGCATTCTTATGTCCAATGCACCAGCAGCTCCAGCTGTGACAAAAGTTGACATGCTTGCCAGAGAGCAGAGGAGGCAGCGCCAGGCCTCCCCCTGGCGGTAGCCAGGATTCAATCAGGTTGGCTCTCCTCCCTCCATGTTGCCTATAGGGATTACACTGTCATTGACTACCCCCAAACACCAGGAGGCTTCCCAAATGTCACCTTCTCCGAGTGGCTATGATTCTCCACGCAGACTAAGAATAAAGATAGTCCCAGCCTGCTCTGGAGAAGATCTCCACTAAAGGGAACTCCCCACTCTGTTCCTTCTGTATAGATCAAAATGTACTATGGTCCTGCCCTCTCACCCCAAATTGGAACTCCGTTTTAGTTGACTTGGCCTATATAGTAAATTGCCATCGATGGGGTGGTGAGAGGGAAGTGGTTGTTAAGAACGGAAGAATAGTTCCTGAAGTATGGGAGCTGCAGAGTTCAATCAAGATCCTGGGGGTTCTGTCTAATGAGGGACTTCTTGCCTAGTTCTGACATTGCAGCAACCTGTCAAAGGTCCTCTGTACCTATGACCAGATTACCTCTTCTTTCCTCGGGATGAGGGGTGAGAGACACATTCACGTTCAGAGCTCACTGTATGCTCACAATTCAGTGTGGTGCTGTTCTTTTTCCTTTCCTCCTACACTCCTGCCACCATCGTTCAAATTCAGGCTGGATCCACCAAGCCAGAGGAAGTAAGAGTCGATAGAAAGGAAAAGAAGGCTATCCATTGGCAAGATAAGATTCAGAAACTTTAACATTACTGATAAAAAACCCCAATGTCCTATAGAGACAGAGCTTGAGTTCCTAGAGACGTATCAAACAAGAAGGCTCAACAGGTAAAAGCACATGCTACCAAGTCTGACTTTGACCCCCTAGTACCCACAGGGTAGAAGAGAACTCCTGCAAATTGTCCCCTGAACTCTTCATGCATTCTGTGGTATGAACATACAAACAAAAAATACAAGAACAACAAAAAATGATACTCAAGGCCAGAATGTTTGGACATTGAGTTTAATTCCATCCGCACTCCTCTCTGAATCTAAACAATATGCTTTATTAAATCTTGTAGAGCTGCCGAGATGGCTTAGCTAGTAAAGTACCTGCCTTGTGATAACCCTCTTTGACTTTCATGGGCACCTCCACACACATATGCACACAGACATGCATAAAACAAGACAGTGCCTGTAAACACCACCCCAGGATATTCTCTGACCTCCAATGCAGCACACACCTACACACGTGCACCCAAATAGAAACAAGCTACACACGTGCACATGTGTGTGTGAATACACACATGCACACACACACACACACATTTTTTATTGTAAGAGGAATAAGTAGCTCATATATTTTTACTTAATTTTTAAACTTTGTTCCATCTTTGAACTTTGTTTTGAACTACATCCTTTGACCAACATAATTTTAAAAGCCACAAAACACACAAACACAGTCATCATAGACATTAATGGTGACTCCTCCTCTTGAGAAGCCCATATTTATGTCCAATTGTACTGAGGTCACAGCAGTTCTTTGAATTTTCAAATCCTGCAGAGACACTCTAATGTCCCAAGTTCCTTTTGGGTGCCTTAAGGGCTGGAAGTACCCACTAAAAGCCTTCTGCTTCACAAGACAGAGAACTGGTCTACAGATCTACCCCTTTAAAAGCCCGTGTGGTACAGATCCTGAGACTTAGAAACCTGCAGAACAAGCCACTGGTCACCACAGCAGGTTTATGTACCTAAAGTCATTTGTCTAGATTTACCAGGGTCTTTTCACCCCTGAAGATCTGAATAGCTACCTCAGACCTCCTCCACAACACTAGGCTTCCCCAAAGCTTACATTTCTGCCTCTCCAAGCTCTAGTTTGTGCCACCCAGATTGCTACAAGATCCATGGTTGTTTGTGTTCAATATGAGCCCTGCTTGACCACAGGACACAGACTCTACTACCCATCCCAAGCCGGAGCCTGGTGACTAAGATGTATGGTGGGCAGAAGGTGGCTGATCTCCCTTGTCAACTGAACTGGATTTGGAATCTTCTAGGAGATAAAGTCCTGAGTGTGTGTGTCTAGAGTGTTTCCAGAGAGGTTTAACCGAGAAGACCCACTCTGAATGTGAGCCCAGACTGAGTAAAATAAATAAATAAACAAACAAATAATACATAAATAAAGGAGAAAATGAGCTGAGCACCAGCAATTGTGTCTCTGTACCCTAACTATGGACGCATGCGCCCACCACCACGGCCTAGAGCTGTTCTCACCCCTACATCTTCTCTGCCATGATGGATTATATCCTCAAAGTGGTAGGAAAAGCAACCCTTCCTGCCTTAGGTTCCCATCACAATGCCTATCTATGCAGTCACATGACACACACATGAACTTCCCCTAAAGCACACTACCTACTCTCCCCAAGAGGGCACATACCATGGAGTCAGCTTAGATTTTTAACCCCAGTGCTTTATTTTAGAGCTTCGCACCAGATTCTGCCCTTGTCCTGCCCAGCTCCCTTGTCTAGTCTTGCTTTCTGTTTCACAAGTACATTTGGGCTGGGTATGTCCAGGACCCCGGCCTTGCAAACAGTCTGCTTGAATCCATTAGGGGGCCAAGAGGACATCAATCACAGCCCTCATAAAGCTAGGTCAAATGTTTGATACGAACAGCACTGCCTGGGGTATAGGGGTTCCAGACGGTTTGTAGACAGGCCCTGGAGTTGGGGTCTCCCCAGCTCTATTCCAACCTAAAGATAGCTCTGCTTGGGTATCCGCTGACCAGATGATCACAGGTCAGCTGTTCTCCCCCAGAACACTCTGCTAACACCTCACCTTTGCTAGTTCTACACAATATAAAAGCAAATGGCCATCAGGTCTCTGGGGACAGTGACAAGGAGTGAAAAGAGAAGTTATCAAGCAGTCAAGAATAAAAGCCTGGTCTAGAGATGTAGCTCAATGGGTGGAGTGCCTCTCTAGCATATTCAAAGCCCAGAGTTTGATTTCTAACCCTGCATAAAACTGGATACAGTAGCCCACATCTATAATCTCAGCACTCAAGAGTAAACGCAGGAAGATCAGAAGTTCAAGGTTATCCTCAGCTACATGGTAAATTTGAAGACAGCCTGAGTTATGTTCTTCTTAGTCTCCAGGTTCAGAATTGGGATATGTCACATGAACACAAGGATACATGGACACTACTGCAGTCAACAAGAAATCAGGGGCAGCACATCAGAGTCTGTGGATGCAGAAATGTAAGCTTTGGGATGAAGTCAGAGATATTTCCTGAATCTGAAGGGGGCAGGAAGCCCCTGTTGAAACTAGACAAGTGATATTAGCCACTTGAACCCACTGTGGTGGCCAACAGCTGTTTTTAAAATAGCAAAAATAAATAATAAAAGAATTAGAAATTTAAAGGCTAGTTGGCTCACACGTGGAGACTGGCCATGCCATGGTCAGGGCACCTTGTGGCTTACTTGGCCTTTCTTTTCCCCACTGACCCGTTGCCCACCCCTTCCCAGGAGCATTTTCACCCTCTGTTAGGCACCATCTGGCGATGGTGTTGGGAGGCTGGAGAGCAGCCAGAAGCTGGCACAAGCTGAGAGTGAAGATTATGGGCCTATGTGCTGGATGTGGCTCAAGGGGCCTTGGCTCTCTCCTGATTTGATGGCTGGAGAGGGCTCCAGCTGCATAAAGAGTGGCCTCCCGGAGCTGACAGATGGGCAGCCCTGGGAGAAGCCACGTGGCATGGCTCGTTGTTAAATGCAGCTCATTAGATTTTATCCACGAGATGCTGCAGACTTGGCACTTGTCTTGCCAGGAGCAACCCACAGTGGACTTCAATGGGGGAGATACCTCAGATCCCCACTTTCTTTTTGGGTGATTTACGAAAAGCCTGAAGAGCATGTTAGTTATGGCACTAAGCCAAGGAACTTCATTTTCAAGCCTCCCTAGGGAGCCAGGGAAAGTGGAGCAGCCAAGACGAAAGCACGGCCAGGTCTTTCTACTGGCAGAGGCTAGACTCAGAAAACAAGCACACCGGGGACAAAATAGCAATCACTTTCAGCATCGTAGCCCAAGGCCCAACATGTGAATACAATGTCAAGATTTGAAATATTGAAAAATGTAACCATTTAAAACTGAAAACCATTCAGGGACCATACAAACAGCAGGCCATAGTTTGCCAAGTCCTAGACTTCCCGGGTCAGGATGCCATCAGAAGAGTACCTGTGGCTTTCTCTGAAACAGTGCTTTTCCATGTGGGCACTATGAAGTTTTCCGTGGAGAGCTGAGCTTGCAAGACCTGTGCATACCAAACTCTGACACAAAACCTGCATTACTTCTCATCATCGCCGTGACCAAATACCAGGCCAGACATGCAGAAGGATTAATTCCAGATCACTGGATTTGAGAGGAGACTGGATTCTGGAGAGAGGAGACTGGATCATGGTAGAGAAAGCACACCAGTGGGACCAGCACACCCTAGTCTCAGTTTGCAGAAATGAGTCCAAAGAGTACTGCATAGAAACCTCCAGATATGCTCAGTCTTGCTGATGCCCCAACAGCTGTTACCTGTTTCTAGATGTTCTGGTCAATGCTAGCCTGCATAACTATCTTAGGATGATCCCATAATCTGTCAGGAACTACCTCTAGATGGGCCCCAAGTACCAAGCCAGTGGATGAACAGCCACTTACTCCATACTGGGACTCTTGCTTACTGACTGTTATTACTTACCCTTCCCATTCTTAGAAAAAGAGCAGAAAGAGGCTTGAGTGTGACACCAGGTAAGCTGGCCAGAAATCTTTCTAGGGACCTGTGGAGCCAGTCCCTCACCTCATAGTTCCATCTTCCCCATCTGTGAGAGGTGCGGCTATGTGCCCAATTCATGCTGGTTGTAGAAGTACCTCATTGATACCTTGGCTCAGTTTAATCCTCAGTGGCCACTTACAAGATTCACATATAAAACACAATCCAGAAAGATTCAAAAGCATGGATACAGGATTAAAGGATGCAGAGGACTCTGTGCATGTGAAGAAAAAGAATGGGCAGAGAATGAATCCATTGCTGTTTCAGTCGCTGTTCTATTGCTGTGAAAAGACACCATGCCCAGAGCAACTCCCATAAAAGAAAGCATTTAACTGGGAGCCTGCTACAGTTTCAGAGCTAGGGAGCATGCGTGGTGCTGGAGAAATAGCTGATAGCTACATACTGATCTGGAGAGAGAGAGAGAGAGAGAGAGAGAGAGAGAGAGAGAGAGAGAGAGAGAGAGAGAGAGAGAACGGACTAGATCTGGTATGGGCTTTTTGAAACCTCAAAGCCCACCCCAGAAACATACTTCCTCCAACAAGGCCACTACCTACTCCAACAAGGGCACACCTCCTAATCTTTTTAAAATAGTGCCACCCCCTGGTGTCTAAGCATTCAAATATGTAAACCTTGGGGGAGGGTGTATTAGTCAAACCACTATTGCTCTCCACTTTCCAGTTGTGAATGTGCTGTGACCAGTTACATCAGCTCCCCTTATCAATTGGACTCTGCCTTAACCTGTAAGACACAATGGGCCTTTTCTCCCTTAGGTTGTCCTTGCCAGGATACGTCATCATAACATCAGAAAAAGTAACTAAAACAGACGTGGTAGTAGGAAGAGTTGTAGTGTGGGGGAAACCTCCAGCCTTTCACAAGGTGAAATGTCAAAACAACTGTACCCAAGTGTCTTTACCTTCTCTTCCATCCCTGACTGGGAGCTGACACTACTCTGCAGCTGTGCCTGGGCAAGGGCCTTACCACCAACCTAGCAGGAGGAATGAACAACTTCGAGTCTAGACTCTTCTGGAGAGCTATGTATTATCAGCTGAGACTCCTATGATATGCCTGAGGTAACTCTCAAAACTAGAGGGCATACAATTGCTCTACAAAAGGATCTGCTCGTTCTTAACCACTTCGGCTGTGTGAGTGAAGCCTAAAGCTCAGAAGCTTTTCCAAAGGCTCCCCCCAAAACGACACATGGAAGCGTTTTCATAGCAGCCCAAACTAGACTAAACTAGATAGATCAAGTATCTGTGAACGAGAGGTACATTTGCAGAATATTCCCTCAAGAAAATGACACTCCACGCTAAGAAATGAACCCTTGGCATGTAGACCAGCAGAGATGTGTCTCACCATCTTAAAAAATGAGATTAGAAGGTAGTCTCTGTTGGAGTACTGGCTAGGAACAGGCTCAAAGGAACACTGGGGAAGTATGCGTGGGTGAATTTATATGCAAAGATTCATTTCACTGTACACCTAAGTGTGAATGCTTCAGTCTCCAAGTATGCTTCTCTCTTCAGCCTCAGTTAAAAGCATATGCTTCTCAGGCTGGTGAGATGGTTTAGCGGATAAAGGCACCTGCCACCAAGGCTGTAGTAACTCAACTTTGATCCCTGGGATCCATAGTATGGAAGGAGAGATCTAACTCCTCATAAGTTGTTCTCTGGCCTCCACATGCCTTCACCACACAAAATGCTGTTTAAAAAAAAAAAAGCGTTATTCTCCAAAAATTGCTTTTGAGAGTTACTAAAGGAAGAGGACATCAGAATGACCCAAAAGGCATCCCTACCACAATACTTGTCTCTAAGAAGAGTGACCAGGCCTGTACAGGGCTGTAAGACCAACCTTTCGTCTCCTCTGCCACTGGTCCATGATGGCTGGAGATCTGGGCTTGGAAAGTAAGTAGCATCTCAAAACATCTGCCTTAAACTAGAAGTTGTCAGAAATGGAGAGGTAGCTCAGTAATTATGACTGCTTTCTGCTCTTGCAGAGAAGTTGAGTTCTGTTCCCAGAACACAATCAGGCAGCTGACAACCATCTACAATTCTAATTTCTGGGGATCTAACAGCCTCTTCTGGCCCTTCACACATGTAGTGTACATAAACTCATACATGTACACACACACACACACACACACACACACACACACACACACACTTTTTTATATGTATAGGTAGTTTGTCCACATTTGTTTCTGTGCACCATGTGTATGCCTGGTTCCCACGGAAGCCACAAGAGGGTATCATATCCCCTGGAACTGCAGTGATAGACAATTGTGAGCTGACAAATGGGTTCTGGAAATTTAATCTAGGTCCTCTGGAAGAGCACTCAGTGCTCTTAACCATCTCTCCAGCCCATACATATAAACTAAAACCTGGAAGTTATCTAATTTGAATATTAAATGCCCCCCAGTCTTGAGTATTGAAAATTTCTTCCAGAAATGATGGTAGGAAGCTAGTGAAGACTTTAGGAGGTGGGGTGCATCTGAAGGAGGTGGTTCACTAAGACACTGACTTTGGAGGTTGTAAAGAAGACCTTCTACCATACAATTCTGCTACCACGATGTTTTGACCAAGTACACAGGGCCAAGCAACCAAAAACTGAACTTTCTAAAATAAATCAATCAAAGTAAGTCTTACCTCATTTATATTGTTTCCGTACACATTTGTTAATACCCATGATGCAACTACATGTCTTATATAACAAGTATGAGGGCTGGAGATTCGGATAGGAATCACCCCCTCTGTGATATAGGGCTATTGTAGGGGCTTATCTCACTGGTCTTGCTTCCCTGGTTTTAAGATTAATGCTGCAGGCATCATTCCTCACAAAACACTTGCATTCCTGACATGAAGAAAGATGCTTTCCCATCTAAATCAAGATCTTCAAAGTACCATTGGCCAGAAATGGGTCACATATCCAATCCTAAAGCAATCCTTGGCAAAGGAGATACACCTGAGCCAGAGTTTAGTCTGCCCCCCCTCCACTCCTCCACACACAGAACACCATGCCCTATACTAGACCACAGCTGAGTCCTGCTGGAGAGAGTCAGTGGAAGTGTTGTGGTGGAAACAATGTCAGGCTTTATTGGGATTTTTGCTTTTTAGTCTGAATATTTCTAACTAGAGAGATTATACTGTCAAAATGTCATGCCCCTCTCTGACCAAGGTGAGTCAGAATGCATGGACAGGATAAGGCAATGAAAATGTTGGGCTGCCCTTGGAATGTCGTCATCATAGCAGGGGCTGAGAGACTGTGGCTATAGAGAGAAGCTGGGCTGGAGTTCCTTGCAAAAGGATTTTGTAATTAATGACTTTTATTCATCCAGTCTATGATGGGCACTCTGCTAAGACACAAAAGAAACGGTTCATAAAACACTGACAGGAAAAACAAATTGGATTTTTCAAATACTTCACGCATGGCTCCAACAGGGATGGGATAGAAGCATTCTCTGGCTCTGTTGAACACCGAAATAAATGGTTGAGCAGCCATAATGACAATAGAACAGGAACTGGAAAATACCAGCATTTTGATTCTGAGTCACCAACTCTGGTCCTCCAGTACTTCTTCATTTGTAAAATCAGCTTTGGGTATCAAAGTCAAGATCTTCGCAGTTTTATCTTCTGTGACTACAACTTGGTTTCCATGAATAGTAGCAGAGCCCAGAGGTCTGAAATCAGTATCCATTATAGGTCATGGTCATTCTTTGGACTGATAAAAGCAATGTCCTGGTGATAAATACAATATAGCTGACCGTGGTGATGATGGTGACAGTTTTGATGGTGACAGTGTTGGTGACTGATAATGATGGTTGGAGTGATGATGTTGGTGGCAATCATAATGGTGAGGGCAATGAGGTGATTAACAGTGCTTGTGATGATGATAGAGGTGGTGATGGTGATAGTTGGAATGACGATAATGGTAATGATACCGGCAGTGATACTTAGCACACTGAGTCCTTGCTGTATGCTGTGCACTGGTGCACTTGAAAGATGTTTTTAATTTTCTCAAGAACTAAAAAAAAATTCACTTTTTAAAAATGAGGCCAGGTCTCATTTAGTCCAGCCTAGCCTCAAATTCTTTATGAAACCAAGAATGACCTGGTACTTCTGATCCTCCTCATACATCTCCTGAGTACCTGAATAGCAGGTTTGTTCCAACATGCCAGTAAACTAGTTGCTTTTAACATGTAACAGATACAGCAACTGAGATTTAGAGAGGTTCTTTGCTTAGGTCATTTGTTACTGAAGCCCTAAGACCTAATGTGGCAAATATAAGACACATAATTAAGGTTACATGAAGTTGTAAGTGTAAGGCTCCAACTCAATATGATTGGTTTCCTTAAAAGAAAAGGAAAGGAGGTTGGAGAGATGATTCAGTGGTTAAGAGTACTGGCTGCTCTCACAGAGGACCCAGGTTCGATTCCCAGCACCGACATGGCAGCCTACAACTATCTGTAAATTCTGGTACCAATGGATCTAATGCCCTCTTCTTGCTTCCTCAGACACTGAACACATATGACATACACATCCATACAAGCAAACTGCCCGTACATATAAATTTTTTTTCTTAAATAAGAGGAAGAAACAAGAGAGAAAGCATGTGTTGTCATAATAAGGTGACAGTCATCTGCAAGTCAGAAACCTCAGAAGCAACCAATTCTGCCTACATTTGACCTTGGGCATCTACAGTATTTGTATGGCATCCCCAGTTGACCAATAAATACCCAATGATAGAACCAACATAAGAACTATGTAGCTAGGCTCCAGGGTGATATTCCTAAGGACTTCATCATCTGCAATTTAACCCTCTGTTTGCAGGGCTGAGGAGTAAGTATCTTTATAACTGAGGTAGGTTTGAAGCACACAGATGGTTACTTCTCATCCCATTCCCTCCTTCCTTTATGTGATGGGTGATAATCTATTCAGAAGTAGCCAAGACCTATGTTTTGGATATAACTGATCCCAGGGAAATATGACTGAGAACAGTGGGTGGCTAGAGCCATCTGGGTAATTTGCAGGGCTGGGTCATACCTAAAATGACTGCAGGCATGGAAGAGATTTGAACAATAAATGGACAACACTATCACCATCTGCTTCCCATGAAGTCTTGGATGCGATTCCAACCAAACAGCTCCAAGTTTCACTCCTGCCTTCCCTGAGGTGTGGGGCCTTGGGCAAGTCTTGAGCCTATCTCTCCATCTGTCACATAGAGAGTAGCATCTGACTCTGCAGCAGGCCTGTGAGGATGAGAGCAGTTGCTACATGAGAAGCTGTTTCACAGATGGTCTGAATTCAGGACCACTTAACCCCAGGGACCACCTAAATCTCCTTAATATCATCATAGCAAAACCCACAGTTACAAATCCCCCTAGCAGATGCTGCCAGTCCTTTCTGGAAGGAGCTGGGTATAAATTATAGATCACAGCTTCTTGGGTCAGCTGCAATTCTGGATTATGCCTGCCTACACACTGGTTTCTGGGCTGGCTGTCCTTGGAGTGCTGTTCATAGCCCCAGGGTTCTCTACTCCTTCTGTAGTTCCAACCTCCTTCACAAAGAACAGATAGATGTTCCTTGCTCAGACATTGAGAAGACACTCTAGAAGGACTTCCAGAAAATGTCCTCCCATTGGTCCCCAAAACTTGGAACCCCAACATCGAACCCTAGCCCAGCTCCACTGAGTATTATGCCTACTGTATCTGCCTCTGTCTTTGAGCAAGACTCTACATGAGAAAATCCAGGAAGAGAAGCAGAATCTCTTGATGGTATTCTAAGACCAGGAGAGTGTCAAGAGGCCGGTTCTCTGCAGGATCTTACCTGCCTGTGGAATTCAAGAAGGTTCCTTGGTTTCCTTCTCACCCACACTAAAATCATGCTTCCAAAGCCATGTGAGGCAATGTGCTCCATTTTCACTCCCCAAGCCTGCTTCCAGGAACCTCAGTCAGAAGAATAGAAGACCACTGGCCAATGCTGTCACCTTCAGTTTTGTCTTTGAACAATTATGTTTTCCCTCTAAGCTCTTTTCCTCATCAGGAAATGAACTCAGTCTAAAAACAGAATTTCTGGCAACATCCACATCACGAATGCTGTTGTGAGAACTAAAGGAAATAATGCACCAAAATGCTTAGAGCAGACCAGATAGATGAGTCTCAATCACATGTCAGCTAGGTGATGCACACCTGCCTTTCCAGGGTATAACACCTAAGGTCGTGACAGTGAAAGCTTCCTTAATTTTTGTGCCTTGGACAACTTGATTACTTCAGTTCTACTCTAAAAATGTATGTAGGTGACCTTAGGGGACATGCAAGACCTTGAGAGATTCAAGAAGGCTTGAATCACTTGACATTGGTCTTAGCCTGTAGGAGAATGGAGATAAGGACTCAGCCTGCAGGGAGCACAGTTCCTGGCATCTGCAATACTTCTATGGTCTTCTCTGGGACTGTGTTCTCATCATAAAGGCTCATAAGATTGGTCCTTCCTCATTATCCACATCACAGAGCTATGTGAAATCAAACAAGATACCAGAGGGAAAAGCTTTGTAGAACATTGTGAGCTGGATCACTCAAAAGGTTATGTTTATGAGAATAGTTGCTACCCCTGAGTTAACTCATCATAGCCCAGCCTTGTTCTTCACAAGTTCAAAGACAGTCCAGCTATTCAAAGTTTCAATTAAAAACAGTCAGATGCCACTCAACTCTTTTGTTTCATATCTTTGTATTTGAAGTAAAATTATCTAATGTATGAGCTGGTGATGAAGTGCCCAGTGATCAGACTCATTCATCTTTCCTCCAATTTAGTTTTTTAAACTACTACTACAAATTACCAATCACCACTTTCATTTAATTAAATTGTAAGGAAATTTAAGAAACAGCTCTGATTTTAATCAATATTTGCTTTGACCATGAAAAAAGAGGTTCCTATTTTGCTTGTCTCTAATCAGAAGTGTTAATTATCTTGGTTACATGCTAGCAAATTAATTATGAGCTAATGAAGTTAAAGGAGGTCATTTGTTAAGGGAAACCATCACATATTAACTCTGGGGAATTAAATGGAAAACCATTGTTAGGAAAATGGTTTTAAAAATTAGACCCAATATTTGATTTGTGAAGTTGCCCAGTGGACAGGATGCATAACGAAGTACCTCTCCTCCATTCTATAGATCACAGAGGGCATTACTCTGGAACATGTACTTGTTGGGTTGTTAGGGTTAACAGATGGTAACTTTAGAAGTTCCTTTTCTAGGTATATGTGCATTTGTGTTGGGGGGAATTCAGTTGAATGCATGAAAAAAAGTTGAGGAACGGGGTGGATAGCTCAGTCAGTAAAATGTTGGCCTTGAAAACATAAAAGTCTGAGTTCAATTTCCCCAGAACCCACATGAAAAAGTTGGGTACACTGACATGTGCTTATAATCGCAACACTGGAGAGATGGAAATGGAGACAAGCTTTCCTGGGGCTCACTATCTGACCAGTGTAGGCTTAGATCTTTCTAAACCTATTTTATTTAGGGTTCTTGAATGTTTCCTTTCTAGACCACTGACTAGAGGTAGGGTAAAAAAGAAGTTAATAGGAAAAGAAGTTTATGGACCTGTTTAGAAGTAGCTCTTTAGGGTGATTCCACTCCTCATTGTCAGTAACCCAGTTCAATACCAAACACCAAACATGAATCAGTAGCAGCTTCATGATCCAGCAGAAACTACAAGGCTCCACTGAATTAGCATGAGTCAATGGAAGGAGTAAGAACCAGCCAGAACACCACAAGAAGTTCTTTGTTGGGTTCTCTCTATGGAGTGAAGACCAGCAAAGTAGTGTTGCACAGCATAGCAATGCAGTAGTGTCCTCTCACTGTTTCTAAACATCACATGCCATCTCAAGTGTCTGTTTTCAGCAAAATATCACAGGGCCTCTCACAAGACATCTTCCAGGAAAACATCATGTGATACAACTGAATTGTTGAAGAAACCAAAAATTTACACTTCATACCAGTCTAATCAAACTGAGTGGGTATAGCTCATGGTAGAACATTTGACTGCAGACCAGTCAAGTCAATTCAGCAATTTCCAAGCCAGTGAGAAGTAGTCTCAACAAATAAACCAAAGTGGATCATCCTAAAGAATGATACCAAGACTGACTTCTGGTTTCCACATATACATGCACATATGTGCAGACATAACTACAGAACACAAAGATGCATGCAATGTACATACATATATATGTCAAAAATGGTGGGAGGGGCAGCAAGAAAGTGTGGAGAGAGCAAGTCAGCTTGAGAGAGTGGAACATGAATATCCTAGTATACACTATAACCTCCAGCCCAGCCCTCAGGCAGTGCTGTCTTCCCCATATGTGAACCCAGTGTGGTCAATGGAAACTGGCATGTTGACTCAGGTTTCTAAAAGCTGAACCAGACTCAGGATTTCTGGTTTGGTCAACAATGTGTTATCCATTTGGGTACACAAGCCAAGAGAGGTGAATGACTTCTCTCCATGTCTTCCTGTTGTGATGAGCCACGTCTGTGATGCACAAAGAGGGGAGCAGATAGGGCTCTTCTGGGTGTGAAGTGTGTCCAAGGATTTGACAGTCCTGAAAAGGATGATGACAACTGTGACTTGCCTGCATTGTTAGCCACTTGTCTCATGAATGTGATCAAATACCTGGCAAGCAGTAGCTTAAGGGAAGAAGGATTTATTTGGGGGGTCACAATTTGAGGGTACAATACACCATGCCAAGGAAGACAAGGACGAAAGTTCAGCTCTTAGCTGTGATGGCGGGAGCATGAGGCTTCTTGCTCATATCTGGGCATATTAGGAAGAAAAAAAAAACAGTCAGCAAGCAGAGCCAGGCTGTAACCCTCAAGTCCTGCCCCCAGTGATATGCTTCCTTCAATGAGGCTCCACCTCCTAAAGTTCCCACGAGCTCCCAAAACAGCACTACCCACTAGGAACTAAGTGTACAATCACATGGTGCCTATAAGGGACATTTCACACTCAAACCAAAATGCCCACCAGTGCCCATTTCATATGTTCTTAGTAGAATCCCCAATCTATTCACCAACTGGAAAACTACACGTGCCTACCTTGCACTTGAGTGATAAACTCTCAGTCGGGAAATGTGGGCAGAGAAATGTAGCTAATTACAATTTCTGAAGAAAATAGCTGATTTGTTTTTTCTTTTCTCTACCTCTTTTTTCTCACCAGGCTGTAGACATAATGGCTGGAACTTCAATGCTGAGCAGAGGCAACCTTGAAGATGAAAGCCACTTGTTTATTGATGGTGGCAGTACAGAAAAAGCAGACACCTGGGCTCCTGAATGCTGTTCAGCCCTGTGCCAGCCTTGAACCCTCTTTAGCTGCATGAGAAGGAAAATACCTGATGTGACCTGATGTGATGCATTTGCACCATGGTTCTTATTAGATGGTGTGGTGAGGCTTTCTGTTCTGCACTGAATACTCTCTACAAGTCATACAATGAGAAATATGGCCACCTGAGTATAGGCAAATACCTCTAAAGCTTTAGTTTCTCGACTGGAATAAGAAACAACCACATATAAGGGGAAAGTCTTGTGAAGGGGAAAAGCGAAAGTCCAGCCACGATGACCATAAGTGCATTTTAGACATACTAGCTCTGCTTTCCATCTTCCATCAAATTTATAACATTCCGGCTCATGTGGGGTTCTAGCTCACCTTTGTGCCCCAGAAAAGAGAACTGCATAGCTGTGGAGAATTGCTGGGAGCTTAGCTAAAGGGTTCTTGGCTTTCTGTATTCCATAGGATTTGTTAACTTGTTTCATTAAGATAAAATACCAAATACAAGCAACTTACAGGGAGAAGGATTGATTCCAGCTCACAGTTCTAAAGGGAGTCAGTCCATTGTGGTGAAGAAAGAATGATAATGAAGTAACTCCATCTGGGTATTAGGAGGTTGGAGCATGCTTGCTTACATCTTGATGGATCAAAAAGCAGAGAAAATGGAACCACAAGTGGGGCTGGGATATGACTGTTAAAGGCCTGCCCTGCATGCCCCACTTCTGCTAGCCAGTCTTTGTAACATTCCCAGGTAAACTCCTCCCATTTGGTGACAAGGTGTTAAAATATGAACTAGGCTTCAGAAGCATTTTGGATCTAAGTCTTACCATTCTGCTCCAGCATCCACAGGTTCATGGCATCTCATATAGAAAAATGAGTAAAAATCAACTTCAAGAGACCCAATAGTTTTGACAGTCCCAATACTTCAAGGTTCAAAATCTCTTTGATACTCAAAGAAAACTCAACAAAATAGTGAATTACATCTTTTCAATATACAATGGCATAGAATAAGTATTTTCATCAAAAAGAGAAACCCGAGGATAGCAAAGAAAAGAAAAGGACCAAAGCATGACCAAAAAGTTAGCATGGTACACAGTCAACTCTGTAACTCTATGAGTAACATCCAGAGCACAAGACAGTGTAATGTGCACTCTAGTGGGCTTGGAACCCAGACTCTATGACTCTGCCACCTAAAACATGCAGGAGCTCCCTCTTGGGCTCACTCCATTCAGTGCTTAAAGTTTTTCTCAGAAAACACCCCCATGTTTCTAGAATCTCTTACCTAGGCTACCCTGTTCAAGCAAGGGGTCTCAGCACTCTCTTTTCAAATTAAGGTCTTTCAAGTGGTTTTTCAGTACTTTTATTGGAGCATTAGTGGGATCTTTCCTGTAAGTCAATTTTTTATTATGTTCTAGTGACAAAAGCTTGGTTTTTCTTTAATGGTTTGTCCACACCTACCTTGTCCACAATTTTAAGTATATTCATGTTCCTCTCCATATCAAATGCCATGTTTTTCATATCTCTATGCCATGTGTTTTTTATTCTGGACACTTTGTGTAAATCTGACTAAAAACAGCAAGAAACAACCATGCCACTGCTTCGCTATTTTGCTGTCTTGAAATTTCTTCTACAAATAAATTAGTCCATTATTTTTAAAATCATCCTCATTTGGAATTTTAGTACAGGACCAAAATCCAGCCAGATTATTTGGCAAAATGTAACATAAACAGCTCTAGTCAATTCCAACTGAGTCTTTGTTTCTCTGAGAAACTGCATGAGCACAGTCTTTACTATTGGCATTTCCACTGAATCCCACCATAAAATCCCATTAATATCTTCTTCTTCTTTTTTTTTTTTTTTTTTTTTTTTTTTTTGGAGCTGGGGACTGAACCCAGGGCCTTGCGCTTCCTAGGCAAGCGCTCTACCACTGAGCCAAATCCCCAACCCCCATTAATATCTTCTTAAAGCAATCTCTAGCCTGCCACTCCAAACTCTTCCACATGATCTGGTTGCTGAAGGCCACAACCATATGGCCAGGCACACCACAACACCCCACTTTTTGATATCACTTTCCTGTATTAGTTATTTTTCTCATTGCTGTGACAAAATAAAAAAGAAAAGCAACCAAGGGATTTACATTGGCTCACTGGGTATCAGTTCACCACGGGAGTGAAGCCATAGCAGATTTACATTAGCTCACAGTTTCAGGGGTATCAGTTCACTATGGCAGTGAAGACATAGTAGCTCTATCTGTGGTTGTGGAAATTTGCAGCATGGCTAGTTTCTGGTGAAAGGAAAAAGAAAAACCAACCCTCAAATGCCCACAACCAGTGGGCCAACTGTAGCCAACCCATCCTTGCAATCTTCCAAAATTCCAAACCAATCGAGCTCCAGGTGTTTAAGCACATATGCTTGAAGATACACTTCAGATCCAAATCATCATATGCATCTTCATCCAGCTTTGATTTGAAACCCTCTGTCCAAAGAGCTATTACACCGCTCTCCTAAGACCTGCCCACATGACTCTCTTGGGCCAGAAACTACTGTCAGGAACACCTTTTACCCACCATGGTTAAGATGAGCTAGGAAGACTCCTTTCTCTTCTCTTAGTGCAGCAGGAGCCTCAATGATGACCTCAGTCCTCCATGTCCCATCAAGGAGAAACTGGGACACAAGAATGACAGAAATGTGTCCAATTTTTAATTCCACAGAGTCAGAAATGAACCTAGATTCCTCTGACCACCCATAACCTATCCTTATTCCAGGATGGATTAATGAAAACCTTTAGTCTTGGAGGCCTTGTTAATTAAGGGTCAGGGAGCCTCTTCATGACAATTCTTCATAGTATTTACCTTAAGCATTGACTATTTAAGCATTCTCTTAGCCATATTCTAGAAAGCGTGTCTGCTAAAATACACATGCATGAATCAGATTTTCTAGAAGATACATTAAGCAAAAGAAAACAGATGAAATCAGTTTTAATATATACTGAAATATATAGTTTCAAAATGGTGCTATTTGCTTAAATTACTTTTTATTTATTGTTAATGTCAGAGAGCATGGGTGCACATGTGCTAAGGAGCTATCAGAGGATAATTCTGTGGAGTCTATTCTCTCCTTCTGTCTTTATGTGGATTACAAGGATTAAACTCAGGCTTACATGACAAGTGTTTAGGTTTTTGTCTGGTTGGTTTGCTTTGGTTTGGTTTGATTTGGTTTTAACCTGCTGAGCCAACTTGTCAACCCCAAATAGTGCCATTTTAAGTTGTAAACTTATAAAAATATTATGAGATGTTTGACATTACCTCTAAAGTCTGTGCATAATATATATTTTGTATTTTCAGCACACCTCAGTTCTGACTGGCCACATTCCAATGCTCAGCAGTCCCATGTGGCAAGCAAGCGCAAGCTCTAAAATACTTGTAGGAACACTGCACATATTTTCATTTGTTTGTTTTTGTAAAGCACTCAATGGCGTCAAACTCTCAATTATAAATCCCAGCCACAGCTGAGAATTACTTTTTCCTGCATCCTTCCCAGGTTAGGAGTGGGGTCTTTCCCCAATTCCCAGTGTGTTTCTAAAAGAAATACCCAAGTATATTTTAGTACAGTGGTTCTCATCCTTCCTAATGCTGTACCCCTTAAATACAGTTCCTCATGTTGCAGTGATGCCCAACCATAAAATTGTTTTCACTGCTAATTCATAACTGTAACTTTGCTACTATTATAAATGGTGATATAAATATCTGATATGCAGGATATCTGATGTGAAACCCCCACAAAGGGGTCGCAACCCATAGGCTGAAAGCATTGCTTTAATAGTTTATGAAATAAAACTTTTTGCTCTTCCAATTGTCTTAGCTGCATCCTTTGCTTGTTTTCAAATATTTATTTTACTTTTAATTGTATGTAGTATATGTATGTGTGGGAGTGTGGGTGTGTGCACATTAATGCAGAATCAGATATGGGTGTCAGGAACCAAACCAGGTCCTCTGAAAAAGAAGTATGGGCTTCAAACCATTGTACATCTCTCCAGCCTCATCCTTTGCCTGTTTAAAACCTGGAGTCTATTTGACTTTGTTCTCACTGTGTCTATTAAATATGGTAGGTCTTTGTTAGAGATGAAGTCTGATGCCTGTACCTCTTTCTCGTGTGTGGTGCTTTGTGTCATTCTGAGTTGTTTTTTTAAACACTCTAGTATGCCAGCCTTGCTGTTTATAGCATCTGGATTTTTTTTTTTGACTTGCTGAAGAAGGCTTACACACCCACAAGATGACAAAAATACCTGACTATATTTTCTACAAAGATTATTCTATTCTAGGTCTTGTTTGTTTAGTACTGTGTTCAATCTGAAATGCATCTCTGCCCAGAATAAGTCTGTGCTTAAAACGTGTGGTGATTACCCTGATGCTTAGCTTGAGAGAAAGAAGCTCCTCAAGGGGACTGGAAATTACGAAAGGGTTCTCCAGAAAGGACCAGAAATCACTGGTTCAGTGAGAAATGCAGAAGTACAGGGAGGAAAGAACTTCACTGATTAAGCAGGGCAGGCAGAAGTCACGGTAATAACAGAGGGCAAGAGCCCATTCTAAGATTCCTGCCATCCTCCCACCTCTCCTCAGCCAGGAACTCAACCAAAGGCAGATTTTTTCTAATCACTTGGAACTTTAGTTTATCACCAGTAACATAGCAATCTTAACACCACATGGCATTATAGTTGTGTCTAAATAGCCTCTCTGTATCTCCAGTCCCTACTCTCTGAAGAGTTCAACCTGCTGGGACTTCTCTGTTGATCACATCAGCCAGTATTCAGGGGCTGGCAACAATAGCGGAGGTGCTATTTCATGCTAAGCCTGGCAGCTCTCATCTGCACGGAGCCATATTGGATTTGGGCCTAGCCGCTTTTTGAACTGCATGGCTCAAAGTGACTAGGTGACTCTGGGCTGTTTGGCCACAGAGACTCACCCCTAAGATGACTGCCATAAGTCTTAAGATTGTTGAATGAAAGCCTCTCCCATGAATTTACAGCACAGGAAGATAACATTCAAGGGATGCCTCAGCTCGAGCAGATAGTTATCTCCTCAGTCAACACCCAGTGTCTCCACCACCTTCATCGCCCCATGACTTCTTTGCCTCCAGCTATCACTGCCTATACCCTCATCTCCCCTCCTTCAAGTTTCTAAGGTCCTCCCCTACCTGAAAGCCTTAAAAAGCTGTAACGTTCATCCCAATAAACGAGACCTTGACAACAGAATCTTGCTTGGTCTCCTTCTTCTCTCGCCCCCCATTTAGGCCCAAGGGTAGCGCTCCTTCGGGACCCTGAATAACTGGGTCCCCGCTGGCGGGGACACTCATCTGAAATCATCCTGGTCCTTGAAGTCAGATATCACCTAGAGCTGCAGTTATTTGAAGGCATCACTGAGCCAGACACCTACTCATCAAGCATTGGAAGGAACCACTGGTGGGCCAAAGATGCTTTGGCAGGTAAAATTCCTACCTGAGTTATTGGAGCCTTGGAAGTCCTAGCAACCTAAGTTGGTCCACCTGTCTTCAACTGATTATTTTTTTTTTAAAAAAGATTTATTCATTTATTATATACAAGTACACTGTAGCTGTCTTCAGACTCACCAGAAGAGGGCATCAGATCTCTTTACAGATGGTTGTGAGCCACCATGTGGTTGCTGGGAATTGAACTCAGGACCTCTGGAAGAGCAGTCAGGTGCTCTTAACCACTGAGCCATCTCTCAGCCCTGATTTTTTTTTTTAAAAAGGGAAAGTAAAAAAAAAACAAGTAACAGTGAAAAGCAGAAAGGGGGAATTTATTTAACTCAGCCATGTTGGGAAAAGGAGAAAAGAGGGGACAGTGACTCCTCACCAAGTCCATCTTTAGGGTTCTGCGTTTAAATGGAAGACAAGAGATGCACACAACTAAACAGTTTAGTCAAAGTGTGGTCTACTCATCATCACTGTCTTGGCTCTAGTCTCTCCTGTAAAGTGGTCTGGTAAGTTTTCAGAACTGTAAAATCTCCTTCTAGGAGATAAGTTTCTATTCTGGTTGGTACCAAGTCTTTCTTTCTACCCATGTGAAATTCTGGAGGAAATTCCTATTCCTTGGGGACCATTGTTTCAATAGTCTAATAGCCAAAGGGGAACAAGTATCTCTTTTGAATTATCATCATTCCTGCCAGGAAAATTATAGTTTAAAAAAGTAATATTTGAGCTAATGCCTGATTGGTAAAGAACACAAGGCTGGGGGAAGTTATTGAAGAAACAATTATGATGTTCCTTGGTCCAGAGAGTCCTAGTCCAATTGCATATGGAAGCTTCATGGGCAGGTAAACCAAACTGGCCAAGGATCAGAGTAGCTGACACCCCTAGAAGGAAGTTACCTAGAATAAAGAGACACAACAAAAGAAGAGTACAGGAAGTCTGCCTAGCTTGGCTGGAAAATGAGATTGGAACCAGAACCCTCTTTCCTCTGGAAACTGTCCCCTTGAGGAATGTGTGATAGTTCTTCATTCTTCACGTTTTATTACTGCACTGCCACCAGAGACAAAGCAGTGACAACTTACCCCCAAGAAATATCATGATTGTAGACAGACTACAAGATAACAAGTCTTCTTTTATGAAGCAAGCCCAGCAGGCTCCCAGAACACCCCTTCTCTATTCCCTTGTCTTTGACATGAGCAGCTGCACAGTGATGCAAGTTTAGCCATAAGATTAAAAATAATTTGCTAAATAACAGTGGAGTTATTTCTAAGTGCCTTTGGTTATCACCATGACATGCAAGATTCATGCTTACTGGGTAACTACAAGGCACAGCTAGGCAACGAATAAGAGATTGAAAAGAGTCCAGGTCAAGTAGATCCATGTTATATTTCCATTAGGAGAAATCGTAGCTTGGATTATTTCATTCTTTTTTCACAATTCTCCCTTTTATTGTGGTAAAATGCATTAAATACAAGGCCAGAAATTAGACTTTATTTCTTTTCAATGAAAGATAAAATAACACTATCCTGATTCAGCACTGAGGCTAGTTCTTTGGAGAAAATCATGATGTTGAATTAAGACCCAGTTCCTCTCTTGGGAGCTCAGTCTGTTGTGGAAGGTAGAGACACAGATATATAAACAAGTAGGCCATAAGAAAACTGGAATGAAATAATATCTGATAGAAGAGGACTCAACATTGACTCTACACAGAGGAAGAACATATGTAGAGAGGAAAAACAAGGTAGGACTATATGGATCATGGCATCTATGGAAGTTAGCTTTAGTGCATATTTCTGGTTTGTTTTTAAATAATATGTCAGAGAAGGAATTTGGAGATGGCTCAGTAGATAACGAAGACCTGAATTTATTTCCTAGTACCATGTTTAAAAAGAACATGGTGCTGTTTGCCAGCAGTCCCATAGTTAGGGGAGAAGAGATAGGAGACTCCCTCAGGCTTACTGGTCAACCAAACCAGTCTAGCCTAATGCGCTTCAAGCTAATGAGAGACCTTGCCTCAAAAATAAAGTGGAAAGCAATGGAGAAAGACATCTGACATCAACCACTGGGGTCCAAGCACATAGGCACATACAGTTGCAAACATACCAAGTGTACATGGGCATATGAGCATGTGCACGTGTGCATGTGCACACACAAGTGTACACACAAACACATTGAACCAAATGAAGCCATGTACAGGAATGGCAACCTATACTACTGAGCACTAGAGCCAGAGTCAAAAGTCTCAGAAGGAGGAATTTTGACTCATGCATTTCAATTGATCCTGTTATCCCTTGGATTCCCCAGGGAGCTTCTGGAACTACCTGCATAACAGTCTGAAAAACTCCTACCCTAAATGGCCTAAGTTGAGGTGGGACAGTCACAGAGTTTGGAGCACCCAGGGTATGGAAGGAGGTTCTAACATGCAACCCCAAGTATTCTCTAACAAGACCTAAACTAGTAATTGTCAGAGTAGAGGCATCTAGCCAGCATCACCTGGGGGCTCAGTGATAATCCAAATTCTCAGTCCACGACAGGCCTCCTGAATCAGAAACCTGGGACAGAAGCAAAGGCAAGAAAGTGTAACAAGCCCTCCAGGTGACAGTGTAAAAGTCAGTCCTAAGGTAATAAATGCTGTCATTCATTGTATATTTGCTGTATCACCAGTCCACATATGTGATGGTTTGCATATGCTTGGCCCAGGGAGTAGCACTATTAGAAGGTGTGGCCTTGTTGGAGGAAGTGTGTCACTGTGGGGTGGGCTTGGAGACCCTTCTCCTAGCTGCCTGGGATGCTCAGTCTGCTCCTGGCTTCCTCCAATGAAGATGTAGAACTCAGATCCTCCTGCACCATGCCTGCCTGGATGCTGCTATGCTACCGTACTCTCACCTTGATGATAATAAAACTTACAGTGGTCATGGTGATTGTTCACAGCAATAAGACCCTAAATAAGACAATGTACTAACTCACTTTATTGACATTTTCAAGTAGATTTTGTTAGCATCCCACTGTACAGATGAAGAACTCGAAGCTCAAAGCTACATATCCTACCAAGAACCATACGGCTAGTGCAGCTCCACATCTGGAGCCAGATCTCTCTGACCTCAATATTGTTCCATTTTGTCTTAGGCCCTGGCCGTGGTATGTGCCATAGATATTGTGCAGATCTGAGCACTAATTAGAGGAGTATAGAACATTATGCCTAGAGAGGATGTGCAAGTGTCATGGTAAGAATAAAGTTTCCATCTGTGCTTGAAGTTCTTTCTTTATAAGAAGAGAGTGATTTATTAGGAGTAAATGCTGGTCCAGACTCCGTTGAGCTTCCCCCAGCTCTTTATAACTTAGAGAAATGTCTTAGTTAGGGTTTTACTGCTGAGAACAGACACCATGACCAAGGCAACTCTTATAAAGGAAAACATTTAATTGGGGTTGGCTTACAGGCTCAGAGGTTCAGTCCATTATTATCAAGGTGGGAGCATTGCAGCATCTAGGCAGGCATGATGGAGGAGGAGCTAGGAGTTCTACATTGTCATCTGAAGGCTGCTAGGAGAAGATTGGCTTCCTTGGGCAGCTAAAACAGGGGTCTTAAAGCCCAGGCCCACAGTGACACACTTCTTCCAACAAGGACACACCTCCAAACAGTGCCACTCCCTGGGCCAAGCATATTCAAGCCACCACAGAGAACAACCTTCCTGTGGGAAGGGTCTTTGTGGATCAAAAAGTCTCAAATAGTAAGCGTGGAGACCACTTGCCAAACTTTGATGTGACTTACCTTTGACTGTGATCAAGCAGGAGAGCCAAGAATCTCGTGAACAATGTTATAGTGTCCCCCAGACAGCCTGAGTCAGTCCTGCAAGGACATTCTGCCAGTCTTCCACTCCATCCTTAGAGACTTGGTCTACTGACCTCCAGTCAGTCCAGCACTCATAAGTTGGATGAAGTTTCACAGCTTCCTGGTAAACTCTGGTCCAGACAAATTCCCAGAGAGCAGATGGTCTCATTAGCTTCTCCAGGAGCCTTGGCAGGCACATGAGTTGCCATTGGAAGTAGGTGTGGACAAGGGGTTAACCTGCATGGGTTCTTGTTTCTGGCTATGCCTCATCTCATTTCAGCTCTGGTATATACTTCCAGGAAGCTAAGACTGGACCCATGAGATCAAGGGCCAGGAACTGTTTTCTTAACTTACTGTACACCAAACTGCAGTGATCACAAATTGCCTCCCTCCTGACCTGTGAGGTTGTAGTTCAGAAGGTCTGGAAGGATTGAGATTCTGTATCTCTAGCCAGTTGCAGGGAGTGATGAACCTGGCCCTTGATCTCGTCCTAGTGATGAGGAAGAGTGGATTTAACCCATGGCCCTCTCGTTCTTGCTCTGGTGTAAGGGGGCAGATCCCAGTAGTGCTGGATGATTCACAGGGAGGGCACTGTAAACTCAGGGTCATGATGAATTAGAAACTTGGGGAGAGGACCTAGCTGAGCTTTTCTTTTCTTGGCTACAAAGTGAAAATAAATACTTCATTGGAGTGTATGAAGAATCAAACACTAAAACCTATAACGAATAAGTTACTACTTTTTCCCAATCAGAGTATTTGCAAACCAGCAAAATGGCTCAGCAGTTAAGGCACGTGGCCCAAGTCTGATTATTTGAGTTTGACTCATACTGTAGAAGGGCATAACTGACTCATATAGAGTTGTCTAACCTCCACATGCACCCACATATAAAGATTAAAAAAACATTACCCAAGATGGGGTGGCTAAAGCTGCATTTACTCTCCCACACCAGCCAAATATGAAATGAGTAAACTGTGTGACAATGGTTTTCAGTACCAGGGCACCTTTTATGCTAAGGGACAGTGATATTGGAGATACAGGAAATAAAAAGGGTGGAGCTATCATTGCTCCAGCTTCCTATTTTTAGGGAGATCCCAAGAGGACACAGTGCAGGAAGGAGACACCTTAGAGGAGTCTGCTGAATTCTCTGGGCCAAAGACACAGAGTTAAGAATTGAAGGAGACTTATGGAGCTAGAAGTTAAAGGACAGAGAAGGGAAAGCTGGTCAAGGAAAAGTCAGGAGACCCTCAGAAGGTGCCTTGAATATTTAAAGTTTTTTTTTAATTTATGTGTGTCTTTCTGAGTGTATATGTATCTACACCATGTCCATGCAGGTGCCTGGAAAGCTAGAAGAAGGTGCTGAACCCTCTGGAGCTGGAGTTATAGGTGGTTGTAAGCTGCCCATCATAGGTACTGGGAATTGAATTCTGGTTCTCTGCAAAAGAAGCAAGCACTCTTAACCACTGAGCCACCTCTCCAATCACTAATCCTATTTTTAATCTAATTTTATTTATATTTTCTTTATCATTTAATCAGATTTGTATCTCTTCCTCACACTTTATTTTTCCTTTTATGTAACCATATTTCTCTCTTCTTTCCTTCTCTAGCTCACTCCTTTTTTAAATTTTTATTAATGGCAAACTCCATGGTTTATTATACATGGCTTATTTACCTGTCTGTAAAAAGCCGACAGCCAATGAACTGGGGCAAGGAATAAGAGGTGGGAGCTCCGGGAGAAAAAGGAATCCTAGGAAAAAGTCAGATGCCAGAGATTTGCCCTGAACTCTTGAGGAGGAGACAGGTGCATGAAGGTGAGAAGAAGGTAAACCAGCCATGTAATACTTAGAATACAATTAACTGGATTGTTGAAATATGAGCTAGTCAGGGAACAGAGCCAACATTATTGACCTAGGCATTTTATTCATATAAAAGAAGTCTCAGAGTCATTAATTCTGGGAACAAAGAGGCATGGGTGACTTGCTGTTACACTACCGTTACATGAATTGGTTATCCCCCCCAACCCCCAAGAGACGCTGGAAAGCCCTTAAGACAAAGTCATTTAATAAGAAGGCTCCATGTAAAACTTCAAGAGATCCCAATCCCAACTGATGAACAAATTGCAACATAGGAACATGACAAAGCACTGTGACCAAAAATAACCCATAAGTTTAGGAAAAGGACAACACCAAAATCTAGATGGTTGTTAGGAAATACCTTGAAAATTTATAGTCCAATAAATTGGAAAACCCAGAAGTTCATAAATTTCTAGGCACATATAAAACAACTAAAATATAACCAAGACACTGTAAACAGTTTTGATGGGTGAAATGCTGACATTGAAATAGTAATTTTAAAAATCCTCTCAATAAAACAATGCTTGCATTGGAGAGACTCACTGCTGTGTTCTTTCATTGATATAGACAGGTTTAGCTACTTTTCTAACTGCTGCGACAAAAGCATGAAGCAGTGTGAGGATGGGAGAATTTATTCTAGCTTACGATTCTAGGAGATGCATTCCACCGTGGCAGGGAATGCATGGTGGCAGGAACAGGGAGCCATCTGGTTAATTACACAGTAAGAAGAGAAAGAACAGAAAGTAGAGCCATGATAGAAAACATCAAGATCCACCCCAGGGACACCTTCTTTTAGCAAGAGACACCAGTTGGGGACTCCATGAAACTAAAGGGGACACTTCACATTTAAACCATAACATATACCAATGGAACCAGGCAGAAACTTAATCCAGGCCCCCAACTCCCTAGCTGTCCTATCACCATGACAGTTCTGTATTCTGAGTTAATGTGGAACTAAGCATGGGCTTAGCCTTGGGCTTTGCAGGAGAGACCAAAGTGCACCCTCAGATTTGGTCTTAGAAAGCTCCCAGCCTGCAAGTGGAGAGAACAATGTTCAGAAACCATAATGCCACAGGATGACCTGGGCTTAGTATGGGCACAAGAATGAAATGTGAGCCATGTGATCTCAAAAAGGGAACTAGCAGAGAAGTCACTGAAGACAGAACGTGTATAATCAAGCAATTGACCTTTATGTCTCTTCATCTGTGTCATGAGTCCCATAACCAGATCGCAACTTCCCTATTAGGCTGAAGTCTGAGTTCACCAGCAGCTCACAATGACACAGACGCTTGGCTCTAGCCCAGACCACAAAATCAGTCTGTCTGAGGGATAGTATCCAGAGCTCATTATATTTAAAAGCCCAGTAAGTGGTTCTAATGATAACCCATGCCTGAAAATATTTTCCAGGCAATTTTGGCTGCTCCTCTGAGCTGTGTCAGTTTCTGGACATGATTATGGACCTTCAGTTGATGAGGTCTGAAGAAGGAGGACCTTAGGCTGGAGGTAGGGTGTATGCTTTTAATTTCAGCACTCAGGAAGCAGAAGCATGCAGATCTCTAAGTTCTAGGCCAGCCTGGTCCACATAGTGAGTTCCAGGACAGCCAGAATTACATAGTAAGACCCTGTCTCAAAAAAGCCCAGATGATGATGATGATGATGATGATGATGATGATGATGGTGGTGGTGGTGGTGGTGGTGATGGTGATAGTGATGATGATGATGGTGATGATGATGAGCACCTTATAAAATGAATCTTTTAGATATAATTTGGTGGGGGGTTGAGGAGTGGTATGAAAACCTAGTGCAGTGGAAACTTCCTAAAATATATCAAGGAAATCCTAATGAAGCCTCCAAATAATGAATGAGTCAGAGTCCTGAATGACCATCTCTTGTCATCAAACAAAGTTCCCAGTACGGAGACTGGATTACATCTAATTGAGTCATTGGCCAAAGAAGTCCCCTGAAAAATCACCAAACAACCCAGGTTGTTGCTAAGACAATAGGTTTCTCTCTACAAACTGATAGCCAGTCTCCGTTGCTGAAGATAACACTCAAACAACTAATTTAACATAGAGAGGTCGAGTGTCTGCATAAAACCTTTACTCCTACATTTTAGAGTCTTTGGTATGGAATTGTAATCTGCATGCTATCAAAAGAGAAACAGAAACTTCAATTCAGCCACAAACCTTTGATCTACAATGCTGTCTTGCCTACAAAATATGTTAGGATATTGGTAGCACTAATATTATGGGAGAAATTAACCAATGTCGAATTTTACCTAAAGCCTGCTCATGAGATGGAACCCATACTTGATTCTGCGTGGGTGACCAAGAACCAGAGGCTAGATAGCCCAGAGACCTAGGCTAAAAAAATAGCCATGAAATGACTCCTAATGATATTCTGCTAGACTCATAAATCAGTGCCTTACTCAGCCATCATCAGAGACGTTTCCTCCTACAGCAAATGGGAATAATATAGAGACCCACCACTAGACATTACACAGAAGGAAAGAGGGAAGGAGGAGGGAGAGAGGAAGAGAGGGAGAGAGACAGAGAGACAGAGACAGACAGAGACATAGAGAGAGACAGAGAGACAGAGAGAGACAGAGAAAGACAGAGACAGACAGAGACCTTGGAATGCACAGATCTAAATGGGATATAGCCATCAAATCCCTCCCCTTGGAGCTCAGGGAACCCCACAGAAGAAGCAGCAGAAGGAGTATAAAGCAGAGGAGATGGAGAACAATGTCCTCTGAATCATCTTAGCAAGGCTCATATGAGCTCAGAGACTGAAGCAGCAAGCACAGGGCCTACACGGTCTGCACCAGGTCTTCTGTGTATGTTATTATAGCTTTCAGTTTAGCGTGTTTATGGGGCTTCTGAGTGTGTAAATGAGTGGATCTCTGATTCTTGTGCCTGCTCTTGGATATATTTTTCTTCTGTTGGTTTGCCCTGTCCAACTTTGATAGGATGGTCTTTGTTTTACCTTATTATATTTTGTTGTTGTCTCTTAGAAACTTGAGCTCTTTTAGTGAAAAGACAGAAAGGGAGTGGAACTAGATGATAGGGTAGGTGATGAGGGACTGGGAGGAGCAGAGGGAGAGAAAACTGTAATCAGGATATATTGTATGAGAAAGGAATATATTTTCAATAAAAGGGGGAAATAAAAATTTAAAGAATGAAGGAAAACAAATAAACAAACAAATAATGGGTCTGGTTAGTGTCTGTTTTGCATGTTAGGGAATTGTCCCTAACAAAGATAAAATAGCTCATGGCTTATTTTACGTCACACAAATTCCATACAGAACTCAAATTTTCTCAAACTCAAAATTTCTAAATGACTCTGATCTACAGGTCAGCAAACTTTTATATGAAAGTTATGAAATAAGTTTCCAGAAAAAAAAAATACCTGGTCTAAGGAGACAGCTCAGTGGATAAAATGCTTACCCTGTAAGCGTTAAGAACCTAGTGCAAATTCCCAGAGCCCAAAGGAAGTTGTACACTGTAGTATATGTCTGTCATATCAGCACTCCTACAAAGAAATGGAAGGTGAAGACAGAAGAATCCCAGAAGCTCAACGCCCAACAGGTGTGTATAGGCACGTGAACACACCTACAGCTGTCCTCTGGCCTCCACATGGCACATACATGCTCAGATTCACACATACAAACATGAGTACATAGGCACATAAGCACACAGAGATTATAAAATGGCCACCTCTGTGTTAAATGGTCTGAAAGCCTGGCTAACTAATTAGAACTTGCATGGTTGTGGAGAGCTGAAAGGTTGCAGGTTAAGAGCCAAATTCTCTTGCGCTATCATTGACCCTCTATAAATAATCAATCATCACCTACCTCTTCGTGTGACTGCTATGTGATTTTTTCCTAAGGCGATATGAACCCAGACAGGACAGCAAAAACAGACCCAATAATAATTATGCCAAAGTCCATCCTGACAAATCATGAGTTTTTTGAGCTCCCTTGCAGAGTGTGGTAAAGATTATTTATTGGTACACAGACAACCTCAAAGCAACTATAGCAATGAAAAGTCTTAACCCCTCAGAGACGACAGCCTCCTCACGGCTACACACAGAAGGCCCCTCTTTCGTTAACCTTCTATATACTTCAGTTAACATTCTATATACTCTGTCACCTCCCAAGACCATGAGCTTGGGAAGAATCACACACAACTGGAAAAGAGGTATAAAGAAGAGTGCTGGACTCTTGGGTGATGACCCTTGCCGCACCTACCAGGCCAATCTTGAAGTCTTATGCAAGGGTTCACAGCTAATCTGATGAAGATGGTAATGGCTGCTATGCCCAGAGGACAGTGTTCTATAAAATTGACCTAGCATCCTGTGGCAATCAGGTAAATCTTTTTGGAATAAGGATGTAATCAGATTCTAAAGCCTATGGAGATTTTCTTGCTTTGCAATGTTTCTACCAATATATTTGAAAAATGTCTTGATTTAAGATTTTTTGTTTTGTAACTAAAAATTTCATGAAACTATTACTACATGGAGCATGGAATTGGGAAAACCTGGATCTGTGGTCCTAGCTATGGCCACTTGTCTTTGGCTCTAGTATAAAGTACCTGTTATTTATACAATCTGCTGTACAGAAATATAAACTATCTGTCATCAAAGATCAGACAGCAGTTTACTGTAACTGGTCTTTGCTACTTCATGGGTTCTTCTTTTCCCACCTTTAATCCCTCCATTTTCATCTCCTAACACTAGATAGGAGAGAAAAAAGGATAGAGGGGAGAGAAGAATTAGATCCCTGAGTGTAATTTTTTCCCTTTTGTTTTTTCTTAGACTTCTGTTCCTAACAAACTGTGACGAACCTCCACAGACAAACATCAACCACCAACCACTGACTACCAACCCTGCTTCTCAGGGGCCCTTGCATTTATGTACCCTCTGAAAAGTTCCCAGAATTCCAAACATCACACAATCACAGAGGCTATCTGCACCCAGCTAAACCATGCTTCTGCTAGGGCACAAGGCAGATCTTGGTCAGCTGCTGTGGACAGTCTGAAGCAGCCCCACATCCATACAGCTGAGATTAAAATGAAAGTACTTTCTTATAATGTTTCTGTGTTTTTTAAAGAAACCAAAATTCCAGAATGCTCACTACAGTTTACCTTGGCTACACCACTGCAGCACAAAGCAGCCTTCCACACTATTCGAATAAGCAAGCACAGTGAGATGATAAAACCTTACAGACAGTGAAAATTGTCATCCAGATATTTGTATGTTATACAATATTCTTTTACTTTTTCTTCATTTTTATTTGTTTATTTAGAGAAACGTTATCACTATGTGTTCCAGGCTGGCCTCAAATTCACAATTCTCTTGATTCAGCCTCCCAAGTGCTGAGATTATGAACATAGACCACCATACCCAGCTTACAAACATTTCAGCTCAGGCTAAATTTGGCCCACAAGCCATGACATATTGAACCCTGTTTTAAGTCGTCCACAAAAAACAAGATCCCGGGTCTGGACCCTTGGAATCACTCTGCCCTTCCTCCTCTTTGCTTGCCTTTGCACGTGCTCAACCCTGACCTCTTTCATCCCCAGACTGACACTAGTTCCTAGGACCCAAAATAGAGTCAGCACCGTGTACTCCCCCACCTGCCTTAACAAGTCTCTCGCTGGGGGACCAAATGACCTCTTCCCAGAGATCAGATACCTTTCTGACAACCCACATGGGAATTCAAAAGCAAATATTCATTTGTCGAAGGATCCTTGGGCTGGGCAAACGGCTCATCGCATAGAGTACTCAGTGAGCAATCATGAAGCCCTACTTCCATCCCTGGTACCACATACTATGAGGTGTGGACATATGAGTACACACCTTCGATCCCAGCACCTGGGGGGCAGAAGCAGGAGGACCACCAGTTCAACTATTCTCCTCAGCTCCATGATGAGTACAAGAACACCTTGGACTCTATGAGACCCCATTTCAAAGGACAAGGAGGAGGAAGAGGAGGCAAAAGAGAGAAAAAAAATCTAATCTTACCACAAGCTTGCAGCCCCTAGCCTCCGTTCAGAGGCATGCCTAACCTGTGACAGGTAAGACTGATAAATCATCCCGAGTTGCACTGACTCTTCACCAACTGCACTCTGCCCTTCATCCTGATGTTCTCATGACACTCGCCGTGGATTAGTTTTTAGCTGCCAGCCAGTTCTATAATCTCCATCCCCTGGGGTCAAGTTCAAAGAGAATTTCAATGTGATTAAGTAAACTTATGCAAGTCGTAGATTTATGTACTACTGTGCTATTCTTTGTGATGTCCGCACTCGGGGCAGGGAATCTTAAGACCTTCCGCAGCTCTGTTGATTTCCGAAGAGATTAACTCATTGGTCTCCCGGGAGGATGAAAGCACATTGGGACATTTGAAATTCAAAGTTGCTCTCAGTTGAAGAGGAGGAGACCCAAACAGAGGATAATTAAGAAGAAAGGACCTGTGATGAATGCCTGCTGTTTGTGAATGTGCGCGGCTCTTGGAGAGGGGTAGGTATTTGGTCTCTCATCACTGTAAAATTGAACTGTAAATGGCTCCTGGTTCAGTGGGCTGGAACTGCCCCATGCAGGGAGTTAATGGAAACATGGAGAGTTTTTTTTCTTTTAACAAAGTACTTCAACAATTATCTCAGCACACCCACAGAGCAGGGAACCAGCACTGGCTTACCCAGGCATTTAGAGGCAATAAAATAATAAAATAAAATAAAATAATTCCCTGTCAGCCTTTTGGAGGCAGATGCTCTGGTTTTGATTTGTCACTGGCAGAAAGCTATATCTGGGACCCAAAGTCCTCTACAGCCACCCAGAAGCCTGCTCAGGGGGTTCAAGTTCCATCTCTTTCCATGCAGAAGATTCAACAGTCACCTCTTCACTGTACACAAGCAAGAGCCCCATTTTACAGTTGACAAAACTGAGGTTTGGAGGGATCCCCAAGCAAAGCTAGGACTAAATTGAGTCATCTGACTGGATTCTTTGATTTCACCACAACAATAGGATGGACCCCAGCATCCTGAAATATTCCTGTGATTCATCCCCTAAAACAAACTCAAACAAACTTTGAGCTCAATCCGAAAGTTCAGGGTGAGGACAGACAGCAAGATGGCTTAGTGGGTAACCTGATAACCAGGGGTCAATCTCTGGAACCTACACAGTAGGAGAGGAAGGAGAGAATTGATCCCCACAGTTGTCCTCTTCTACACATGTACACTGTAGCATGTGCAAGACCACAGATATACATACACAAAAACAAATAATAAAGAAAAGAAATACCAAAAATCGGCGTAGGATTAGAGAGAGGGATATGCAGATAGCTGCCTCTATCTGTCTTCCAGGAGACTTGAGTTCAGTTCCCAGTGCTCTTGTCAACAGGTTCACAACCACCTGTAACTCCAGTCCCTTGGGATCTGACACTTATTTCTGGCCTTTGAGCGCAACTTCATATATATATGGCATACACCTCCCCAGCAGAAGTACATTAAAATAAATAAATAAATAAATAAATAAATAAATAAATAAATAAATCAGTCCACCGAGGATGGAGAAATAGATGGATCTGGCCTTGAACAAGAACCATAAAGAGAAAATGAGAGAAAGGAAAAAAAAGAAAAGACTGGAGTCTCTCTCAGATCTACTCAGATAGAGCAAACATGCATGTCTGGTGTTTTGCGTTTGTTTTTTTTTTTTTTTTTTTTTTTTTTTTTTTTAAATCTGTTCTTGCCTGAAAGCCATGGTGCCTCTGGAGAGGACCTCGGCCAAGGAACAGGTAACCCAGATGGAAGCTATTGGCCCAGGAAGCAGGTTGATAAGGAGAGGGTTTAATGCAAAATCTGTTATTTACATTAATTGCCTCCTGAGCTGGCAACTGTGGACTCACCATGGGATTTTATTGGGAACACAGGCCAGTAAGAGAAAAGTGGGGCTGGAGAGATGGCTCAGCGGTTAAGAGCACTGACTTCTCTTCCAGAGGTCCTGAGTTCAATTCCCAGCAACCACATGGTGGCTCACAACCATCTGTAAAGGGATCTGATGCCCTCTTCTGGTCTGAAGACAGCTACGGTGTACTTGTATACATAAAACAAATCTTTAGAAAGAGAAGAGTGGTTTAGCATCCACTCATTGGCAGTGGGGTTGACAACAAGCACAGGGCTCCTCCTGTTGCTTTCTAGTATGACCTTAGGTGCATGTCCACTTGTGCGATTGAAGCTTTTTTTTTTTTTTTAATGAGTGATTCCATGATTTTCTAATGCTATTAATCTTAGCTCCTCCCATGAAGAAAAGGTATATAAAGGAATTTATATATGAAGGACTCTAATAAGGACCCTGTGGTTGAACAAAGTAACATTGTTTCGATTTTTTTTTTAACTCAAGAGACACAGCAACATATAACATTTACAGCTTTGGCAAAATCCTGGTTCAAGTTTTTTTTTAAAAAAACAGTTCCAAGGACTGGAGAGGAGCTCAGGGGTTAAGAGCATTTGCTGCTCTTGCAAAGGGTGTGAGTTCATTACCAGCACCCACATGATGACGGACAACCTCAAATCTAGTTCCAGGGGAATCTAGCACCCTCTTTTGGCCTCTGTGAGCACTGCATGCATGTGATGCACATGCATATATATTTTTAATTTTTTAATAAAACAATTCTAAATGTATCACATATGTGGAAGTACTAGAAATCAAAAAAATCAGTTTAACTACATTTACAAATGACAATGCTATTATGGTTGTGTTTCTTGCAGAGTCCATATATGTTCTTATCTCGAATGAATGTCAAATATTTAAAAATAAAATAGGGTGTTAGGGATTTACTTAAAAAAACAAAAACAAAAAAACAAAACTATGTACCAAAGAACTAACTAAATTTTCAGATTTTTTTTTTTATTACTTGGTGTGTTAGTGTGTGTGTTAAGGCTGAGTATTTGTGGGTGCCCAAGGATACCAGAAGAACTTGTGGAATAGGTGGGGGTGAATGAGGATCAGTTTTAAGCTACACAATATGGGTGCCAGGAACTGAACTCAGATCCTTTGGAGGAAGAGCAAACACTTTTAACTGTTGACCCACCTCTTCAGCTCTCTAACTAAACATTTCTCTTTTTTAAAGATCGATTTATGTATTTTATGTACAAGAACACTTTGTCTGCTTGTACTTGTGCACATCAGAAGACAGCACCAGACAGTTGTGAGCAGTCTTACGAGTGCTGGGAACTTAGGACCTTTGGAAGACCCATGAGTGTTCTTAACCACTGAGCCGTCTTTCCAGCCCATAAACGTTTTTTTTTTTTTTTTTTTTTTTGGTTCTTTTTTTTTTGAGCTGGGGACCCCGAACGTTTCTAAGCGCCTACCACTGAGCTAAATCCCAGCCCCCCCCCATAAACGTTTCTTAAAGGAAGACTTGCAAATAGCCAACAGATTATGAAAAATGTTCATGACCACTGATTATCAGGGAAATGCAAATTATAACCATAATGTGACATCACCTCACACCTATTAGATGGACTATTATCAATAGGACAAAAAAGAGGTGCTGGTGAAGATGGGCAGAAAATGGAGCCCTTGTAAACTACTAATGATATATATATATGTGTGTGTGTGTGTGTGTGTGTGTGTGTGTATTTATACACTCCTTATGGAAAGCAATCTAGAGGTCCTCCAAAAACCAAGGATACAATTCCCACATGGCCATTAATTCTACTTCTGTGTATATTGCCAAAGAAACTAGACGGGCAGCTGCACTTCCTCGTTCATTGCAATATTATTCACAATAGCTAAACAGAGATGGAAACTTAATGCTCATCAATGTATGGATGGATAAAGAAAATGTGGTATACATATATATAATATATATGTATACATGCACAGACACACACACAGACACACAGACACACAGACACACAGACATACAGACACACAGAGCAGAGTGTTATTTAGCCTTCCAAAGGGACAAACTGTCACTTCCAACACACAGATAAACGTGGAGGACACTATGCTAAGTGTCAGGGACAGAAAGATAAATACTGCATGATGTCACTTAGATATTGAACATAAAGAAGATGAATTCATAGAGATAAAGGGTAGACTACCAGGGACAGACATAAAGAAAGAGAAATCCTGGCAAAGGGATGTAAAATGTCAGGCAGGCAGGAGGAACAAGCTTTAGTGATCTGTCTACAGAATAAATAATAATGCATTGTATATTTCCAAATTGCTACATTGTTCTGTGTACACACACACACACACACACACACACACACACACACACATGGGGGCTGAAGAGATGGCTCCACAGTTTAGAGCACCTGCTGCTCTACAGAGGACCTGGGTTGGGTTCCTTGTATACACATGGAGGCTTACAACTACCTGTAACTCCTGTTCTAGGGAACCTGATGTCCTCTTCTGACTCTGTGGGCACCAGGCATGCATGAGATTCACATACATGCATGCAGGCAAAACACTCACACACAATTTTTTTAATCTTTAAGAAAACATATGTGAAGTGATGGGTTTCTCAACTAACCTGACTTCATCATTCTACATGGTATAAATATATCAAACATCTTATTCAGATTCACTTTGTTATCTTTTATATATATTAAATTTTCTATTATAGATAGACAGAAGAGGGGGTGACTAAGGTGTCATACATCAGTACCCAGAGCAGTGGCTGGCAGACAGTAAATCTCTAAAACCATTAGCACTTGGAAAACATAACAGAGTATTTTGTGAAACCCTGCAAGCCCTCATAGGTGTGATGCTTTGTGCCTAGTCAGACTCTTGATTCTGCAGTCAAACCCTAAATGTTGACCCCAGGAAGACCTCACTGAGCTCTGGTTTTCAATGAGGGACCATGTGCCTGCAGAGGTACCACAGGACTCCTGGTCAAAAATAGCAGAAACCTAGCAGAATTTTGGGTAAACCATGGCTCCACCTGGTGAGGAAAGACTTGATGTTTCTAGACCCATCCTGGGTGATTTTGCAAAGAGATCCTGTATGCACAGTCAGGGAATTACCAGATTAATTAGTATTATTTATGTTAATCTTATATGTTCACAGACTGGTGAGGTTTATAGAAAGACAAGTGGTTCATTTTGACTCCAGAAAGGTAAAAATGTTCTGAACCAACTAGAAAGGCTTCCTAGTACTCAATCTGTCAGCTTTCTGTGCGAAGAGACCTAATACTGCCTTCTGCTTAAAGTCCTTAAAACCTAGTGCATCCGGTTACTTGATCTCCAATAAAATTCAGGGGTCACAGAACACAGCTCCCCTCTTTTCCTGAGCAAATTTTTTAAACAGTTGTTTTCAACTTTTGGAGAACATCAGAATCATGAGTTAAAAGTATAGGTGTTGACTAGCTTCACAAGAGACGTCTGCGGGCAAGCCTAGGAGTACCTAAGTCCTTAACAAACCTTGGGCTTCCAGAACATGTTGTTTTTCTAGATAAGGGGGAGGGGCAGTGTAGTGAGCCATATTGGATTTGGGCCTGGCCGCTTTGTAACTGTATGGCCACAGTTAAGATTACTGCCATAAAGTCATGGGATTGTCGGACAGAGGCCTCTCCCACGTATTTACAGCACAGGAAGAAAAGACCAAATAGTAAACACCCGGTATCTCCACTGCATGACCTCTGCAGAGCCCGGCTGATGCACGAGGAACCGAGGAACCGACACACCTGGACCACACCTGGGTGGTGGTCAATTTACTTCTGCCTTTTGCTTCCTCAGCCTTTATCTTGAGATTTAGGCTGGTCTTCCCAGATTTCTCCCCTAATTAATTCAGGTCTTTTGTAGGTCTTTCAGAGCCAGGGTTTCCCCACTGTAGATATTTTCTACCTGGAGACTTTTGGGTTATAAGTGGTGAATAAAGCTACAGGACTCTCTCTCACTATTCCTCCTCACTCTCACTCTTCCTTCCGCTCTCCATTTTCTCCTCTCTCTCTCTCTCTCTCTCTCTCTCTCTCTCTCTCTCTCTCTCTCTCTCTCTCTCTCTCCCCCTCTCCCTCTCCTTGCCTCACACGACTTACGTGTGTGTGTGTGTTTTTTTCATCCCACAGGCTTTCACCCGATTCTTGGTACCGTGCTGGCGCCCACAGGGAAGGCTTTTGCTCCCTCCCTCCACTTCCCACCAGTTCCAACTAAGGACACGCAAGATCACCATATCCCTATCCTGCACAGCAAATGCTTGCAAAGTGTCTCAATGAAGCTTGAGGTGCACAGAATGGACCAAAGATAGGTCCAAAAGATAAACAGACACAAAGATATAGGTTTTTCATCATTATGAGAGTATTTGACAGAGGCTGCTTAAGAGAGAAGAGGTTTACATTGGCTTATGGCTTCAGGGGAATTTCAGTTCATCACGCAGGAAAGGGACAGGAGCAGGAGTTACTTAATCAGCGCTGTTGGTGGAAGTGTGTGACTCCTCACATGGAAGCTAGATGGGAAAGCAACTGAAGAAAAACCAAACTACAACCCTCAAGGGCCTGTGTTCAGGGACTCAGCTGCACGCTCACTAGCTATTAAAGTAGCGCCACCAGCTGGAGATCAGGCGTTAAAACACATGACCCGTGGGAGCGTTGCATGCACGAACTGTTAGAACAATGGCCAAGGCCAGTTGATCTGTGAAATGTTTGTGAGTGGATGGAGCTGCCACTGCTGCCCTGTGAACTGAAACACTCATTTCCTGATAGCGCAGATAGGATTTGCTCCAAAGAACCATTTCTAAACAGGTCCACTTCCCCTGTCTCCTTTCTTTTCCACTACCTCTGGTGGGTGGAAAGGGAGGTTAGAAGCATTTAAGAACCATCATTAAAAACAGGTGGTGAAAAAAATTAAAGTTATACCTTCCCTGACCAGTTCACAACCACCTGGCTCTCTGTACTTCTGCTCCTATGGCTCCTTACTTTCCAGGAGCACCCTTTCCAGTCCATGACCTCTTCTACAGAAGTTTCCCTGGTGCCTCCATCAAAATGAGCAGTCCTCTTCATCCAGTGCAGTTTCCACACATTTGTTTCATTCTGTTATAACCTCTGCTTGCTGTTTGCAAGTTGCTTCTCCGACAAGATGGAATCTTCTTTCAGACAATGCCTGGCTCAGAATGTGTTTCATGATGGTACCTAATTTGTCTGTTGACTGAACAAACTGTCCTCCAATGTGTGAAAGATGAAAGTTTGTTTTCTAAGTAAGCCAGCTACGACTAATGTCCATTGTAGATAGGATCCCCCCATATTGGGACATAAAACTGTCTCCAAGCCTCCTCCCAAGCAAAGGTTCCCCTTCCTTAAGGCACTAGGGAGAGTGTCTAAGTCAGCTGCTATAGCGATGTACTGTAGACTGGGAAGCTTAAATACAACAGGAAAATATTGCCTACAAACCTGGAGGCTAGAGGCCTCAGATCAAGACATCAGCATGGTTGGGTTTTAGTGAAGGTATCCTTCTGGATCACATACTGAAATTTCCCTAAATTTAACATGGTAAAGAGACAGTGAGAGAGACCTTAAGGTTGCTTTCCTAAGGACTCTGATCCACCCATGAAGTTTTCACCCTGTTAATTACCTCCAAATGTTTTCACTTTCTAATTCATTGTCACTGGTGCTATTATATCCACATGGAATGGGGCAGGGCACAAACATTCTGTATATGCATAGAAGAACCTCTGTGGTACCCTGTGAGTCCTCTTCACAATGGAGACTCCTTCTGAACTCTAGAAGGACTATGAAATTTCTATAGTCCCAGAGCTATGCTACTGTGTAATACCTTTTTCATCATCATGACAGAATGCCTGTGACCAATAACTTTAAAGGAGGAATAATGGTTCATATTTTCAAAGTTTTCTGTCCATGGTTGGCTAATCCCACCACTTTGAGCGTGTGGTATGGAAGAACATCGTGGTAAGCACACATACTGGAGCAAAACTGCTCACCTCATAGCAGCCTGAAACCAATGAGAAATTAGAAGGATATGGTTCCAAAACATGGAACATGCCCCCAGTGACCCACTTCTTCCAAATAGGTCTTACCTCCTAAAAGTTCCACCATCTCCTGATAATGCGATCAGATGCCTAGGAAGCCTTCAAAGTGAACTTTGGCTGGAAATCTAAGGTCCCAAACAACACATTAGAGCACTCACCAAGGTCTGCCAGCTACAGACCTGGCCTCAAGCTGATATACACAGGCATAGCAGAGGTACAATCTGCATGCCCATGTAGAGGTCAGACACTTATAGTCCACAGACAGCAGGATGCAGAGAGATCTTCCCACGCTGTGCACTGAGCCAATCCAGGAGGAGACTGAACCACCATGGTTTATTACACATCCCTGTGAGTACCCAAGAACGATTTTCTATCCTTGACCTTCATTATCTCAAATCTTAAAGAGATCACAGCATAATTTGGGAATAATGGAACCCATTCTATACCTTTGAAGCCAGAAGCACTTTATTCATTTTTCTCAAAAAAAGATCCATTCCTACAATGCTTGGGTAAGATGCAAATTTTACCAGCTCTTTGGAGGAAAGACATTTTAGATTACATACCACAAGTAAAGCTTCCTAAACATCACCTTTACCAGTTCTGTCAATGTCCTCCAGCCCCTGACTAGCTTTCCTGTTATGACTCATTTCCATCATGTCCCTAAGGGCTCATAGATTCTTGGTCCCTAGGACAGCAACGCTCAGAGGTGAGGAATCTGAGAAGTGATTGCATTGTGATGGGTCTGACCTAATCCATGGTTTAATCTAATGATGGACTCATAATCTGGTGGCTTTAGGGGGTGATAGGGGCTGGGGCATAGGCTGAGTTGGAGGAAGTAGGTCACTAGGGAGTATGCTCTGAGAAGGCTCTGTCTTATCCCTAGTTCATGTTCATTCTCTCTCTCTCTCTCTCTCTCTCTCTCTCTCTCTCTCTCTGTCTCTCCCCCCTTCTTCTTTCCCTCCTTCCCTCTCTCTCTCCCTCTTTTCTTCCCTCCTTCCCTTTTCCCTCCCTCCCCCCCTCTCTCTCCTCCCTCTTTCCCTCCCCTCCCTCCCCCTCTCTCCCTCCCTCTTTCCCTCCTTCCCTCTCTCTTTACCTCCCTCCCTCTCTCTTTCCCTCCCTCTCTCCCTTGTCTCCTGTCTGCCATAAGTTTTGCTATCACATGGTCCCTACCATAACGTTTGTGTTCACTCAGGACCCAAAAGCCACAGAACTAAGTGACCTAGACCAAAACCTGTGATATTATGGTCCAAAGTAAATCTATCCTCCTTTAAGTTGATGCTGTCAAATATTTTGTCACAGTATATTAAGTCACTTCTCAAATTCTACTGTCCCCATCTATGGTCCTTACTAGAGTCCCTAGTAAGCAGAAAGGGCACTAGTCAGCTACTGCAACTAACAGGATAGGTGTTCTTTTCCTCCAGCCACACCCTAGGCTTTTACAATATACTCTTAAGTTCAACCCTCACCTACCCAAAACAGTATCTTGGTGTGAGAAGAGTATTACCAAGAGAACAAACTATTGGGTCATCTCCACAATGACCGGATAATTATATCACTGTTGTTTCTTTCATGAATGGGGCACATTTTAAAATTTTACAATCCAGCCATTGCCCTTCCTCCTGGTCCCCCATCCCACAGTTCTTCATCCCATTCCTCCTCCCCTCTGTCTCTGAGAGGGTGCTCTACTACTGTCAGGCCTCCATGGGGCCTCAAGTCTCTCAAGGATTAGGTGCATCTTCTCCCACTAATATCAGATCAGGCAATCCTCTGCTGTATATATGTCGGGGCCTTGGACCAGCTCATGTATGCTGCCTGGTTGGTGGCTCAGTGTCTGGGAGCTCCCAGGGAGCCAGGTTAGTTGAGAATGCTGGTATTCCTATGGGGTTGCCCTAAGAATTGGGCACTTTTAAAGGCTCTCATATGCATTGCCTCACAGATTGCCTCCAGACACCTGAAGTAGGTAACCGTAGTAATAAGATAAGAAAATCTATTCCTAGAAAGATGGAGCAGCTACACCGAACACTAACAGAAGACAAATGACCCACTATTTTTGAATGGGCCAAGATCTGAACAGCCATTTCTTAAAAACGTCAAGTGATCAATGAGCACAGGAAATGGTGCTCAGAACACCTATCTCTCCTTCTCCCTCCTGCTCCTCTCTCCTTATTGCTTGAGATGAATGTGTTAATACAGATTTAAACAATGAAACACCACTTCACTAGGATGATTTAGCAAGCCTCATCCCAAGGCATGTGAGTCACAGAACGTAAAACATACACACGCAAAAACCAGTATCCAGATGTCCGTAGCAATGCAACTCAAAACCAGAAAATGGAGACAACACAAGAGCCCATGGAGAGATGAAAGGCTGGATGAAAACTGAAAAAGAAAAGACCCATTAATAGGGTTTTATGCAGTGAAAATGAGGACACTGATCCACGCTGTGGAATGAATGAGCCTCCAGAACTCTATGCTAATGAAGACATAAACACAAAAGGCTGTAGATCATGTGATTGGAATGACATGACATGTCTGAAATAGATAAATCACAGAAATAGAAAATAAATCCGTGGCTGCTCGGGGTTGGAGGGACAGGAAATGGGAAGTGAATGCTCACGGGCATGGAGTTTTATTTTCAGTGGTGATGAGATCATCTGGCATTAGATAGTGACGGTAGTTGCAAAATCTTGTAGAGTATACCCAAAAATACTGGGTTGTATGCTTTCAAGGGTGAATTTTATAGTATGTGAATTATATCTTTAAAATAATATGGCAGCTGGTAAACATGGCAACCAAAAGTCTTAGTGAGCACTCAGGTCTTGGTATCTGTCCTACTCAGAGCTGGTCACAGTCAGGACCACTTATGAGGAATGTTTTGTTGACTTTGTGAGAGAGAAATTGCTTGCTTGCTTGCTTGCTTGCTTGCTTGCTTGCTTGCTTGCTTGTTTGCTTGTGGGGGGTTTCATAAAGCCCTGGTTAGCCTTAAACTTTCTGTGTAGCTGAGAACAACGTGAACTTCTCATCCCCTCATCTCTACCTCCCAGGTGCTGGGATTCCAGGTACGTGCAAACTTGGTACTAGGGATCAAACCCAAGATCCAGTAAGTCTGAAGTCCACCCACTAAGCTCCATTCCCAGCACAGAAGCTGATGTTCCTCCTCACCCCATGACTCTCTGGGAAGGAAGTCCTATACTTACAGCTAATAGGATCAAAGGTAAGGCTGGAGCACCTACATCCTGATCAGAACTGTGACATCATAGCCTGTCTTGAGAGAGTCCCACTCTTCATATTCACCTTCTCTTTGGAATTTGGGTCTGGGGATGAGGCACGAAAGTCAAGGCCAAACCATGAGGACACAGGGTCCTGGATTCAAGTCAGCCTCCAGAGACTGTGAACAAGCAGGATAAAGCAACAATGACTCAGAAGCCAAGTGTGGGTCACAGAGGAGAAAGGAGAGCCCCAGAGGAGGTGGGGAATGGATGCCGTGCAGTCCTTTACACAGTCCTGCGCTTCAGGCTTCCACAGACTCTGACGCTAGTATCCCTGGAACCCCATCTGGGGTCCCCAGGACCTTATCTGGCTCCACATGACCCACACATCCCACACTTGAGCTAGCTCAAGTGGGATCTGCTGCCTGCACTGAAAAGAATTCATCTAGGATCTCCAGCAGGCATCTGTAACCTCCAACCTTGAGCTTCCTGAACTGGTGGCCCCGGGGGAGAGCCTCTTGGTGAGCCGTTCCTTTCAGAGAAGACAGCAAATCACAAAAGACATTATGGGGAAACAGCCAAGACAGCACAGGCAGCTGCCTGAAATTCAGGCTGAGCCCTGGGAGCAATAATTGGACAGAGGCTTTGGAAGCTCTCTGCCGAGGCTAGCAGAGGGCAGGTGTCACCAGATGTAGGCTCTGGTTACCAGATGGGTGTGTTCCGTACCTTTCTTTTGTCTTCTGACTTGGTATGATTTAGATGCTGCATCCCTCCACTGAGCAGAGAGTTAGAGCCAGTGTAGAATAACTACAGTAGTCCGACAGAACATCTCTAGACTGACCTTGAACACATCCGTTTTCTTCAAAGTAAAAACACATTTCATGTTTCACTTTTAATGAGAAGAGAGGAAGGACTGTTGCTGGAAATATTTACCTTCATCTCCTGTTCTGAGAGACTGGGAGATTTGTCAGCTTTGATCTCCACTTGTTTAATTACCAGGAAATGGAGTACGTCCGAGCCGGCAGGATCAACGAGGCTCACTCTTACTGCAAAAGTTGGCAGTGGGCACCCAGAAACCTGGCCTTCCATTTTCCCAGATCAAAGCTCAGCCAGCCCTAAAAGATGAAAGAGAGTTTTGATAAAATGATGGAGTCTTGGCTGGAGGGGTCGCTGAACCAACTATGAGGCTTCCTTCTGTCACCAAGGAAAGGACCCTCTGTAACTTATTCACACCAGGTCTTATAAGCAGTCCCAGTATTCTACACACCCACCAACTACTCTTACCAGTGACTTCAATGTCTGCTTAGAAAACTCCTGCTATAATCTTAGGGAGCCCCTTCCCAAGCTTCATCCACATAGGTAGGCATAGAGGTAGTTAGAAGATGGAATTCAAGGCAGAAGATGGCTTTTCAGGGAGAGACCACCTGTTAAGAAGAACCTGGGGTTTGATTCTCAGAGTTGGCTGGTAACCACGGAGACAAGGACAGCCAATATACAGGGAGTGCACTAGTGGTCACGTTTCCGATCATCCAGCCCTCCTTAATATGCTCACCTCTGAGTGTTCAGTGAAACATAGCCTAAAAGACTTTTAATGTGTGACTTTATGGTTCTATGCATTGAGTTACTTCTATAACCAGAATTGTGCTACTTAATAAGAATGCATGCAGAATGATGATGATTACGACTGCTGTTTATTGAGCATTCATTCAGTCATACGTTATAAAAAGCATTTAATCCTCCTAAACGTGTGAAGATCAACATTACTATTATCTCCACCTGACAGATAAGGAAATCAAGACCAAAGAGGTTAAGCAACTCATTTAACTTCATATAACCTCTAAGTGACATGGCATAGGGTAAAAATGTTACACTCCCCTTATATTCCAACCAGAGAAAGAGAGAGGGAAAACAACAAAACAAACAATTAAAGAATATGACAAATACTTAAAATACCCAGTTTTAGCAAGGAGAAAATTAAAGCCCTTATACCAAACACAGCACACTACCTGTTTCTGTAAATAAAGTCAGATTGGCACATAACCACACCCATTTGTGACATGTAGTCTAGAATCGATTTTACATTGCACTTACAGAATCAAGAGCTCTCAAAAGAGACCTAAAATATTTATTTTCTGGCCCTTTAAAGTTTGCCAAGTCCCTCTCTTATGGTGATCAATCAGCTGAGCTTGCCTGGGTCTGGTGGGGAGCTTGAGATGGAAGACTGATTGTATTTTAAAACCAGTGAGGTTCTGGACAAACAGACATGTCATTTTTTTTCTGCCTAGGGGAGTAGGACTTGATACAGGGCTTGGATGTACGTGGTAGAACATGAAGAGCATTCCTAACAGAAAAAGCCAGTAGAGGTCTAGAACACACGACAGTTATGAGGGATAAGGTTAGATGATGACCCAGAGTACAGAGCATCTACCAAAAACTCCACCAAAGTGACATTCTTGCAACATTGGTGACAACACAAACTAGCCCCATCTGCTAGACAGTCTGTAAGTGCATGCCCAGATGTTGAGGGTTGAGGCTCATGGGTCTTTGGGGACATTACATTAATAAGCCTAAATCAATATGATTGTCCCTTTCTTGAGTAGGGTCTCATGTACCCCAAGATAGCCCCAAACTCCTTTTGTAGCTGAGGATGACCTTTAACTTTTGGTTCTCCTGCCTTTGCCTTTACCTCCTGGGTGGTGGGATTAGGGTGTGCACTATCACACCCAGTTGATGAAGTGCTGAGGACCAAGCCCAAAGCTACCTGCATTCTAGGCAAGTGAGCCCCACCCCAGCCCTACCCTTGCCTCTTAAAAGGTGACTTTGAAGTTCTCACCTTGATCACTTGATTTTGAGTTCAGGTAAACAATTTGACAGTGGTCAAAGTGATGTTGGCTGACCTGACTCCAGCAGAAAACAAGATGGGTAGTTCCAGGAACAATACCTATGGTTAACCTCTGACCTTTTACACACACACACGTACACACACACACAAATACACACACACAACATACATGCACACATACCAGTATACACAGGGGAGCACATGTATACACACCACACACACACACACACACACACACACACACACACACACACACTGATGTTTAAGGTATAAATTATTATTTGCAAAATTTGAGAGAGAAAATATCAACCCTGGTTTCTTTGAAGTCATGAATTCTTTATCCTATTCTGTATTCTTTGGATTGTTAAAATGTCTACCTGACTTTATAGAAAAAAAAAGTAGAAATTCCGCCAAGGAAATGGATCTGTCTGTATCTTCAAAATGTGGCCTTCCAATCCTAAGGAAACCTCTCTTAATACCCCTGCAATCAACCCTAGAATGGAATGCGACCTTGAGTTCCACTTTGCACAGGCCCAGGAGATTTGATCCCTTGTCAATGGGATCAAATACATTCCATACAAACACTCGGGGAGAAATCCTCCTTCCCAACTCTCTACAAACAGAATAAGGAAATTAGCCACTGAACCAACCCCAACCATGTTTTTAGAAATCTTTCCATGCAAGTCATAATATTTTGGGAATGAGATTTACTTTAGAATATTTTTAATAACTCTAGCACTGTGACTAAAAGTCCTTTGTAGCTGGTCTCAAGAGTCTTCCTGGGACGCTGTACTTAATGAGGTTTATAATTCAATATAACTACATCTGCATCTTTAATTATGCCTAACATTTAATCTTCATTGCTCCACTTGAATTGGAAGAGCTAAAATTAGGCCTGCTGTAGTTTAATCTGATCATAAACACCCATGACATTTAGAGCAAAATGTGCTCGTTTCATTAGAGTAGAAATGCCATACACTTACCTTCTGCCTGAACTGAACAAACACTCTCACAGTCCTCCTGACTGTAAGAGAAATCACACTTTAAATGATCTGACCGTAGACTTCCGGACTCTGAGGTGGACAAGTTCTTGGAGGTTAAGTATGCAACACTATAATTTTAAAATCGAGGAACTGACTGAACTTTAAAGATGAAGCCCGCTGGCACAAGGTCATGCAGCAAGTTAGCAGGTGAGATGTGTTATGTTAGTAATTTCTCTAGGCTCTGCCCAACGGCTTGCACCTCTGTCCTGCCAGGTAGCCAGGTATAAGCCAGGAGACTGCTATTACCTCTCCCTTTTCCTTCTTCCCTCCCTCCCTCCTTCCCTCCCTCCCTCCCTCCCTCCCTCACTATTTCCCTTTTTTCCTCCCCTTTCCCTCTCCCTTTCCCTGTCTTTCCCTCCCGCTTTCTCTCCCTTTCTCCCTCTCCCTCCCTCTCCCCCTCTCCCCTACAGCTCCCTCCCTCTTTCTCTGTCTTCCTCTCTCTCCATCTCCTCTCTCTTTCTTTCCCATGTGTCCCCAGCCAGCCTCTTCCTCCCTTCCTCTCTCCTCTCTTTCTGTCCTTCTCAGTTCTTTTTCTCTGCTTTTACCCCTTTTCCAGGTCCCCTTCCCTTCCTGCCAATAAACTTTCTTCATACTCAGTCTGTTGTGTTGCATGGCTTGATTGTTCAGGGGTACACCTTGGTAGGACCTGCTAAGGTACTCCCTCCTGCCCCAGTCAGTATTCTGCCTGGTTTCATAAAACACAACGTGTTACAGGAAATAAGACTCCAAATATATAGTGAGATAATGTAGCTCTGGCTGGCCTGAGACCTTGCTATGTAGATCCTGTGCTGGCTTAGATCTTACAAAATCTTAGATCCACCTGTCTCTGCTAGAATCAAAAGGCATATACCACCATATCCAGCAAGAAAGATTAGAATTCTTGAATCCTTTTTTTGGCCAATGGGTCATTTGTTTTCTTCTACTGCCACCATGGCACATGTGGTCCAATAGAATCATATTTTGTTAGTCAAGCATCCATCAGAGACATAACCATCTCTTTTTTTTCTTTATTATTATTATTATTATTTTTTTTTTTTTTTTTTTTTTGGAGCTGGGGACCGAACCCAGGGCCTTGCGCTTCCTAGGCAAGCGCTCTACCACTGAGCTAAATCCCCAACCCCACCATCTCTCTTTTTTATGGAGCCCAGGAAAATGGTACCAAGTATCTAAACTTGAGCTCCATAAACCATAGCAAAAAGGGAGTGGGGGAAGAAAGGTGTATCCTCACTAAAAATAAGATAAATATCTCTGTGGGCCAATCTCTTCTCCTCCCACCACAAATGACTGTGGTGCCTATTTAAGCATTTCAAAGTAGACCTGGCCACCAGGTCTCCCTTTATCCCTTGGTTCCACCTATTACAGGGCCCTCCTGGTTGTCATGCTCCACCTCCTATCCTGAACTTTCCAGCCTATGAGGCTGGGCTGCTCTCCCCTCTATAATACAATCATTTCAGTTGTCTCTTATAATACAACCATTTCAGTCTCTGTGCCTTTGGGCCTCTTGGCTGCTATACCTGGTTGCTCTCTCTCTCCCCCCTCTCTGTTCCCCTCCCTGAATCCCCACATGACCCAGCCCAGTTTAGTCATGACCACTCTGGACTCTCCCAAATGTCCCTGCTTCTAACTATGCTTTCCCATGTATTTACAATAACCCTCTCTTTCACCATACACAGGAACAGCCATGTTTCCTTTTCTTTTACTTTTTATTTCTTTTTCTTTTTTTTTTCAATTCACCCCACACATTTCTAAAAAAGAAAAAAGTTAAGTAGGCTGAAGTTTTGGCCTGGTTGGCTACAGGTCCAGGAGGAAGCAGAGGTGGTTTGGAATTTTGTTTCTGTATGTGAAGAGCATAGTAAAGAAACCACCAAAATGGATGCTCCATGGTTGAAGGTTGGTTATTATGGATTCGGGGAGGGGCAAGGCTGGAGGGAGGGGGGAAGCATTCAGAGCCATCTGGAAAAATCCAGAGCAGCAAGAAAAAGAAGCCAACTGAACATGACCAGGGCTAACTGTAAGAGATGTGAGAATAGCAGGAAACAGTAAGAACATTGAAAATATGGCGCTTGCCATCAAATAGAGAACATAGAGGCATCTGGGGAATACAGGAGGGAAGATCGTTAACAGAAACATCCTGGGAGTTTAGGGTAGAAGGAGGGATGAGAGGGGTCAGGATGCTAGAGGACTTTGAGATGCATAACTACAGGAACTGAAGGAGCCTGGAGGCCAGCATGGGCTTTGGTATGCAGCCACAGGTGTATGTCAATGGAGTGATATGTCCCTGCAGACAGAAGCAAGGGAAATGACTCTGAAGTTTCACAAGTTCCTGAGGAATGCTGGCTTAAATCTAACCTCCAGAAATCCTTCTATATAGTTCAGTTTGGGCTGGGCCAACATTTATTTCTGGGCATAAGAACTTTTTTGAGACTTAGTTTCTGGTACACTAAACAACAACAGAATGTCCCATTTCAGACGGAGGTTGGAAACCAAACTTGCTGATTTAAAGCTGGAGCAGTGGCTGGAAAACATGTCACTAGGCAGTACTAAGACTGTCATTACACAGGGAAAGGGTACAGACAGCATTCTCCAGCATACGGGGACCACCTCACCTGCTGTCTTAGTGACCATGATTGTAACATGCTTGTTATCTGACCTAATTCTCTACCATGAGCCTTGGCTTTGAAATAGGCTTCTATGCTGGTGAGAGTTACTGTAAAACCACTTATGAGGGAAGTGTAAGAGGAGAGAGAGAGAGAGAGAGAAAGAGAGAGAAAGAGAGAGAGAGAGAGAAAGAATGATTCAAAATGAGCCTGCAAACCTAGGCTTCTAACGATAAGAAAGATAAAGAAAGATGGAAGGGCTAACTGGAAGTGTTGCGTGCTTACCACAAGCCAAAAATAGTGGAACAGTCTGAAAATGATTAGGAAATAAGGGTGTTAACAGCCTTGAGGAGATGGCATTTATGAAAGAACGGCTCTAACAAAATAAAACTGACCAACTAGGACATGGGCACGACATGGCTACTGGCCATTAAACATAGGTTGCTGTGGTGACCTACATAACGCTTGGCCCTGTAGTCATGGCAACAAAATAACCAGAACAATACAGTGTTAGCTGGGGCTTCAGTACGGACAACAATGACAACAGTAATGACACCCCCTAGTAGGAGAGGGTCACAGGAACTTCCCCCGGGATTCTGCTCAGTACGCCCCTCTCCTCTTCTCCAGCTGCACATGATCTTGAAAGGTGAAAGGTTAGCTGAAGATGTGAGTTCATGAAGCAGCTTTGGTGAGCTGGTGATGAGTGGGACTTGTCAGTTATGCAACAGTTTTTTGAGTTACCAAGACTCCTGTAAGTAATTTCTCACCCAGGCTCCTGTAAGAAAGCCCTTGGTTCACTGAGTCAGACTTGGATAGAATCATTACTTCGTCATCAGTACCCTATCTGGGGTGACTGTATGAAAGGTTACATTCCCTCAAGAACAGCAACATAGCAGCTCAATTTTTTTAAAAAGTCAGAAATTCTGGGATGGAAAAGTAAAGACACTGAGGCCACTTGAGCAGATGTAAACTTCCAGGGAGACCAGGAAAGGCATTTGGGAAACATGTCTGATATAGACAAAAAAAACCCTGTAGAAGTCTATGAAGATGAGAGGCAGTCCTGACTGGGTGAGGGGACTCCTACCATCACCCAGCACTGAGCTGTGTCCCCCAAGGGCATGCTCAGCTTCAACTAAACGACCAACTCAGCAACCCTAGCGACTCCAGGCCTCAAAAGCTGAACAGAAGTCAGTCCCCTACTCTCCGGAGTCAAAGAGAACAGCCACTCTGTATTGAGCAAAAGAAAAATTACAGGACCAGTTTCTGTTTTGTTTTATTATTTCATGCATGTGGGTGTTTTACCTGCATGTATATCTGAGTACCACATACCTGGTACCCACAGAGGTCACATCAGATCCCCTTGAACTGGAGTTGCATACATTTGTAAGCCACCATGTGGATGCTGAGAATAGAACCGGGGTCCTCTAGAAGAGCATCCAGTGCTTTTAATAACTGAGCCATATCTCCAGACCCAGGGCCAGTTTGGCTAAGCATTAGCAAGATGGAAAATAAATTGGGAAAAGCAAAGAAAGAGAGAGGATGGAGGGACAAAGAGAGAATAATAAAGGAGGAACCCAGGGCCCAGGGTGCAGCTCTAGAGAAACAAACTGCTCAGCAAACACAAGGTCATGGGTTCCCCCACAGCTCTGTAAAAGGAAAAAATAAATAAAAGACAAGCACAGTTGGTAAGTAAATCCTGTAAGTTGTTTCTACTGGAAGAAAACCTAATAATATTCATTCAATAAGATGAGGGGTGGGGAGAAAAGAAACACATGCGTTCCAAAACCATTTCCAACCACACCCCATCCCCAGTTAAAGAGAACACTCAAGGAACGAAATAGACACAGCTGAAATGAAATCCAGGCACAGAAGAAAGCCCGGAGCTTATCCTACTACTTCTGAAGACATACGCTAAAGTGAAGCCGGTGCTATAGTAGCCAAAAGAGAAAGAAAGAACCAGGAGCCCGCAATGTGGCTTACTGTGCAAACACCTGAGTTAGACTCTCAGCACCTAGGTTAAAGCAACAACAACAACAACAACAACAACAACAGCAACAACAACAACAACAACGCTGGGTGCAGCGATAGGTGCAGCGATACCATGAGGTTCCCTGGCCAGCTAGTCTAATAGAATGGGCTAGCTGCAGATTCAGTGAGAGATCCTATCTCAAAAAAGGTAGAGTTTGGCCAGAGTCCCGGACCAGCGGAGGATCCCTGCCTTCAGCAGCTCTCTGCTCCCAGGCCCCCCGGAGGGGAGTTCTGGCCCCCTGGTCGGGCGGGCACTCCTGAGGCAGCAGAACGGAGGAGACCACCAACGCTGCCCACCTCTGCCCACATCCCTGGCCCAGGAGGATACTGTATCGGCCTCTGGGTACCCGTGAGGAGGCCCAGGGCAGCAGATCCACTGCGTCTGAGACACCGCACCTGAAGGGACCGACCCGGATAAACAGTTCTCTGCACCCAAATCCCGTGGGAGGGAGAGCTAAACCTTCAGAGAGGCGGACACGCCTGGGAAACCAGAAGAGACTGCACGCTGCACACAGTACTGACCCCAGAGGAAAACAAAAGCTATCTGGAACCCTGGTGCACGGAACCTCCCGGAAGAAGCGGCGCAGATCTTCCTGGCTGCTGAGGCCGTGGAGAGCTCATAGGCAACACCCATGAGCAAACCTGAGCCTGGGGACCACAGGTAAGACAAACTTTTCTGCTACAAACGACTTGCCTGGTGAACTCAAGACACAGGCTCACAGGAACAGCTGAAGACCTGTAGAAGAAAAAAAACTACGCAAAAGCAGAACACTCTGTCCCCATAACTGGCTGAAAGAAAACAGGAAAACAGGTCTACAGCACTCCTGAAACACAGGCTTATAAGACAGTCTAGCCACTGTCAGAAATAGCAGAACAAAGTAACACTAGAGATAATCTGATGGCGAGAGGCAAGCGCAGGAACCCAAGCAACAGAAACCAAGACTACATGGCATCATCGGAGCCCAATTCTCCCACCAAAGCAAACACGGAATATCCAAACACACCAGAAAAGCAAGATCTAGTTTCAAAATCATATTTGATCATGATGTTGGAGGACTTCAAGAAAGACATGAAGAACTCCCTTAGAGAAACACAGGAAAACATAAACAAACAAGTAGAAGCCTACAGAGAGGAAAATACAAAAAAACCCTGAAAGAATTCCAGGAAAACACAATCAAACAGTTGAAGGAATTAAAAATGGAAATAGAAGCAATCAAGAAAGAACACATGGAAACAACCCTGGATATAGAAAACCAAAAGAAGAGACAAGGAGCTGTAGATACAAGCTTCACCAACAGAATACAAGAGATGGAAGAGAGAATCTCAGGAGCAGAAGATTCCATAGAAATCATTGACTCAACTGTCAAAGATAATGTAAAAGCGGAAAAAGCTACTGGTCCAAAACATACAGGAAATCAGGACTCAATGAGAAGATCAAACCTAAGGATAATAGGTATAGAAGAGAGTGAAGACTCCCAGCTCAAAGGACCAGTAAATATCTTCAACAAAATCATAGAAAAAACTTCCCTAACCTAAAAAAGAGATACCCATAGGCATACAAGAAGCCTACAGAACTCCAAATAGATTGGACCAGAAAAGAAACCCCTCCCGTCACATAATAGTAAAAACACCAACCGCACAAAATAAAAAAAGAATATTAAAAGCAGTAAGGGAAAAAGGTCAAGTAACATATAAAGGCAGACCTATCAGAATCACACCAGACTTTTCGCCAGAAACTATGAAGGCCAGAAGATCCTGGACTGATGTCATACAGACCCTAAGAGAACACAAATGCCAGCCCAGGTTACTGTATCCTGCAAAACTCTCAATCAACATAGATGGAGAAACCAAGATATTCCATGACAAAACCAAATTTACACAATATCTTTCTACAAATCCAGCACTACAAAGGATAATAAATGGTAAAGCCCAACATAAGGAGGCAAGCTATACCCTAGAAGAAGCAAGAAACTAATCGTCTTGGCAACAAAACAAAGAGAAGAAAGCACACAAACATAACCTCACATCCAAATATGAATACAACCGGAAGCAATAATCACTATTCCTTAATATCTCTCAACATCAATGGCCTCAACTCTCCAATAAAAAGACATAGATTAACAAACTGGATACGCAACGAGGACCCTGCATTCTGCTGCCTACAGGAAACACACCTCAGAGACAAAGACAGACACTACCTCAGAGTGAAAGGCTGGAAAACAACTTTCAAAGCAAATGGTCAGAAGAAGCAAGCTGGAGTAGCCATTCTAATATCAAATAAAATCAATTTTCAACTAAAAGTCATCAAAAAAAAGATAAGGAAGGACACTTCATATTCATCAAGGAAAAATCCACCAAGATGAACTCTCAATCCTAAATATCTATGCCCCCAAATACAAGGGCACCTACATACGTAAAAAAGAAACCTTACTAAAGCTCAAAACACACATTGCACCTCACACAATAATAGTAGGAGATTTCAACACCCCACTCTCATCAATGGACAGATCATGGAAACAGAAATTAAACAGAGACATGTAGACAGACTAAGAGAAGTCATGAGCCAAATGGACTTAACAGGTATTTATAGAACATTCTACCCTAAAGCAAAAGGATATACCTTCTTCTCAGCTCCTCATGGTACTTTCTCCAAAATTGACCATATAATTGGTCAAAAAACGGGCCTCAACAGGTACAGAAAGATAGAAATAATCCCATGCGTGCTATCGGACCACCACGGCCTAAAACTGGTCTTCAATAACAATAAGGGAAGAATGCCCACATATACGTGGAAATTGAACAATGCTCTACTCAATGATAACCTGGTCAAGGAAGAAATAAAGAAAGAAATTAAAGACTTTTTAAATTTAATGAAAATGAAGATACAACATACCCAAACTTATGGGACACAATGAAAGCTGTGCTAAGAGGAAAACTCATAGCGCTGAGTGCCTGCAAAAACAGGAAAGAGCATATGTCAGCAGCTTGACAGCACACCTAAAAGCTCTAGAACAAAAAAAGCAAATACACCCAGGAGGAGTAGAAGGCAGGAAATAATCAAACTCAGGCTGAAATCAACCAAGTAGAAACAAAAAGGACCATAGAAAGAATCAACAGAACCAAAAGTTGGTTCTTTGAGAAAATCAACAAGATAGATAAACCCTTGGCCAGACTAACGAGAGGACACAAAGAGTGTGTCCAAATTAACAAAATCAGAAATGAAAAGGGAGACATAACTACAGATTCAGAGGAAATTCAAAAAATCATCAGATCTTACTAAAAAAGCCTATATTCAACAAAACTTGAAAATCTGCAGGAAATGGACAATTTCCTAGACAGATACCAGGTACCGAAGTTAAATCAGGAACAGATAAACCAGTTAAACAACCCCATAACTCCTAGGAAATAGAAGCAGTCATTAAAGGTCTCCCAACCAAAAAGAGCCCAGGTCCAGACCAGTTTAGTGCAGAATTCTATCAGACCTTCATAGAAGACCTCATACCAATATTATCCAAACTATTCCACAAAATTGAAACAGATGGAGCACTACCAAATTCCTTCTGAAACCACAATTACTCTTATACCTAAACCACACAAAGACCCAACAAAGAAAGAACTTCAGACCAATTTCCCTTATGAATATCGATGCAAAAATACTCAATAAAATTCTGGCAAACCCGAATCCAAGAGCACATCAAAACAATCATCCACCATGATCAAGTAGGCTTCATCCCAGGCATGCAGGGATGGTTTAATATCTGGAAAACCATCAACGTGATCCATTATATAAACAAACTGAAAGAACAAAACCACATGATCATTTCATTAGATGCTGAAAAGCATTTGACAAAATTCAACACCCTTCATGATAAAAGTCCTGGAAAGAATAGGAATTCAAGGCCCATACCTAAACATAGTAAAAGCCATATACAGCAAACCAGTTGCTAACATTAAACTAAATGGAAGAAACTTGAAGCAATCCCACTAAAATCAGGGACTAGACAAGGCTGCCCACTCTCTCCCCTACTTATTCAATATAGTTCTTGAAGTTCTAGCCAGAGCAATCAGACAACAAAAAGGAGGTCAAGGGATACAGATCGGAAAAAGAAGTCAAAATATCACTATTTGCAGATGATATGATAGTATATTTAAGTGATCCCAAAAGTTCCACCAGAGAACTACTAAAGCTGATAAACAACTTCAGCAAAGTGGCTGGGTATAAAATTAACTCAAATAAATCAGTAGCCTTCCTCTACACAAAAAGAAAACAGGCCGAGAAAAAGAAATTAGGAAATGACACCCTTCATAATAGATCCAAATAATATAAAAGTACCTCGGGGTGACTTTAACCAAGCAAGGAAAGATCTGTACAATAAGAACTTCAAGACTCTGAAGAAAGAAATTGAAGAAGATCTCAGAAGATGGAAAGATCTCCCATGCTCATGGATTGGCAGGATTAATATAGTAAAAATGGCCATTCTACCAAAAGCGATCTACAGATTCAATGCAATCCCCATCAAAATACCAATCCAATTCTTCAAAGAGATAGACAGAACAATTTGCAAATTCATCTGGAATAACAAAAAACCCAGGATAGCTAAAACTATCCTCAACAATAAAAGGACTTCAGGGGGAATCACTATCCCAGATCTCAAGCAGTATTACAGAGCAATAGTGATAAAAACTGCATGGTATTGGTACAGAGACAGACAGATAGACCAATGGAACAGAATTGAAGACCAGAAATGAACCCACACCTATGGGCACTTGATTTTTTGACAAAGGCCAAAACCATCCAATGGAAAAAAGATAGCATTTTCAGCAAATGGTGCTGGTTCAACTGGAGGTCAACATGTAGAAGAATGCAGATCGATCCATGCTTATCACCCTGTACAAAGCTTAAGTCCAAGTGGATCAAGGACCTCCACATCAAACCAGATACACTCAAACTAATAGAAGAAAAACTAGGGAAGCATTTGGAACACATGGGCACTGGAAAAAATTTCCTGAACAAAACACCCATGGCTTATGCTCTAAGATCAAGAATCGACAAATGGGATCTCATAAAACTGCAAAGCTTCTGTAAGGCAAAGGACACTGTGGTTAGGACAAAACGGCAACCAACAGATTGGGAAAAGATCTTTACCAATCCTACAACAGATAGAGGGCTTATATCCAAAATATACAAAGAACTGAAGAAGTTAGACAGCAGGGAGGCAAATAACCCTATTAAAAAATGGGGTTCAGAGCTAAACAGAGAATTCACAGCTGAGGAATGCCGAATGGCTGAGAAACACCTAAAGAAATGTTCAACATCGTTAGTCATAAGGGAAATGCAAATCAAAACAACCCTGAGATTTCACCTCACACCAGTGAGAATGGCTAAGATCAAAAACTCAGGTGACAGCAAATGCTGGGGAGGATGTGGAGAAAGGGGAACACTCCTCCATTGTTGGTGGGGTTGCAGACTGCTGCAACCATTCTGGAAATCAGTCTGGAGGTTCCTCAGAAAATTGGACATTGAACTGCCTGAGGATCCAGCTATACCTCTCCTGGGCATATACCCAAAAGATGCCCCAACATATAAAAAAGACACGTGCTCCACTATGTTCATCGCAGCCTTATTTATAATAGCCAGAAGCTGGAAAAGAACCCAGATGCCCTTCAACAGAGGAATGGATACAGAAAATGTGGTACATCTACACAATGGAATATTACTCAGCTATCAAAAACAATGACTTTATGAAATTAAATGGCAAATGGTTGGAACTGGAAACTATCATCCTGAGTGAGCTAACCCAATCACAGAAAGACATACATGGTATGTACTCATTGATAAGTGGCTATTAGCCCAAATGCTTGTATTACCCTAGATGCCTAGAACAAATGCCCTCATGGAACAATCAGGGATGAAACTCAAGGATGATCAAAATGTGAATGCAGATCTGAACCCCTAGTGCTCATGAGAAGACACAGCCAGAATACAGCAAAAAAAAAAAAAAAAAAAAAAAAAAAAAAAAGTTAGAGCCAATAGAAACCACTGAACTGATCAACAGGACCCTGTTGAACAATCAGAATGAATACACACACAGACATGACCACGCACACGCATACACACACACATGCATGCACACACACACACACACAAGGAAAAGCAGATGTCTTTGATGACATCATTAAGCTCAGTGTCACACCATCCTGACGCCCATTGCCCCGTGGACATCCACTTAGGCAATACTTTGAAGATCTTTAAGTCAGCCAACATAACATTATTATTGTTTTAATTTTAGTTTTAGGGTTTGTTTGGTTTTTTTTATTGTTTGTTCATTTGGTTTTTTCTCTGTTCAAGTTTTTTGAGACTTATTTGTTAATTGCAGCTTTAAAAACAAAAATCCTAGAACTGCAGCCCCCTTCCCAGCACCTAGAGTATCATCCCATTAAGCTCCAAGGAAAAAATAACTTCTGCCTCTCCATCCTCTGCTTGCCCAACCTTCCTCAAATGGCTGTCGGCTGGCATTATTGAACTTTATTGAATTGAATCCCAAGAGGCTCCAGCTTCACAGAAGTCTGATCTATGTGTTGTGAGTCAGCCTTGGGAAGTGCTGGCCCAGCATGGAGGCCACTTGCAGCAGAGTCTGGTCCCCAGCCCCTCCTTCCCTTCCTCCTGCACAAAGGGTAGCTTTCCTCAGGAAGCTGAGTGCTCTCAATTGGTTTCTAACTGCAGCAGCAGGTACCAGCGCTGTTGCATGCTGCTTCTGGTTACTCACTTGGAATCAGATCAGCAGAGAAGCTGAAATTAGCTTCATCCTACCAGCATGAAATCGAAACACACAGCGGGCCCTGGGTTTAGGAGAGGCAGCCGTCTGCGATTTTTCTCTTCTCTGTCAACACCACTGCTTAGGGTGACACAGGAGTCTCTGTTGCACAGTAATCTGGAAGTCTGAGTATTGTAGTGTCACCAGCTTCCTGTAAAAGAAAAGCAGGCAGAGAGAGAAGGCTTCCAGAAGGACAAAGGGGCAGCCAGCCCACTAAAAGTAACGGCATTCACTTCAGCTGACAAGGGACATGGTGTTCATGACCCTGGGCCATGCATGCCACCACCTTGGCCACATTTTTTAATCCTCTGGGTTTTATTATGTTTTGACATCCCGGGTTTTGCCAATACCAGAGAGCCTATCCCTTTGAGGAAAAGAATTCCTAGAGATAGTTAAGACTGGCCTACAAACACACGGGTCTTAGGGCTTCTATTGCTGTGATAAGACACCTTGGCCAAAGAAACGTGGGGACAAAGGGTTTATTTCAGCTTATAGCTTGGAGTGCATCATCCAGGGACGTCAGAGCAGGAACAGGGCAGGAACCTGGAGGTTCTGATGCAGAAGCCTTGGAGGAGTACTTACTGACCTGCTCAGACTGTTTTCTTATGCCATGCAGGACCACCTCCCCAGGGGTGTCACCACTCACATCAATGAACCAATCAAGAAAATGTACCATAGGCCAATCTTATGAAGGCATTTTCTTAATTAATATTCCCTCTTCCAAGATATGTAAAAGTTTGTGTTAGCTTGACAGAAAGCAACCGGCACAACACCCTTCACATATAAACCTGAAACACATCTCCTCCTTAACAGCCTTCATGTACCAAGGCAGAGCTCCTCATGCCTGAGATCAGCCCAGAGCCAAGCACTCAGCAACCAAACACAACCTAGAGCCTAGAGCCTCCATGTTATGTAAACCTGCTCAAATTTAGTTTGCCTGCCTCCTCATCCATCCCTCCTTGTAGATGCTCCAGTAAGGACTGGAGGCCACATTCTGCCCTTACCTGCTTTGCCTTCTATCTAACATAGGTGCTTCCTCCCGCGGCCTTACGTGGTATGGCACATCTGTCCTCTTGGGAACCAAACCAATGTTCTTCTCTTAAGTTCCTTTTATATTTATCATCCTACTCTATCTGATTAAAACAAAATCCTAGATACACTTAAAGAAAAACTCAGCCAACCATACGGTTGCATTTGCATGTCCTGTCTTAAGCAATGTCTCTCACTCTACGACACAGGAATCATTAACTCCATTCTGTATGTGAGCAGGGAACAGCTCAGAGGTCAATTAGCTTGCCAATGCCAGTTGGTGCAGAGACTGGTTGTGAGTTAAGAGTCACCATAGTCTTCGTCTTACGATCTGTAGGAAATTTTGAAGATGGTATGTGGTGGGAGAATTGGGTCATGTTTATCAAATATTAAATATGGTTTATTTTAGAAGAGAAACATATGAGTAAAAACAAAACATGTTAAGTAAACATTCAAAAATAGATGAATGGACAGCAAAAATGGGCAAAATAATTAGGAGCTTTCCAATGTCAGACATCAAAACCTTCCAGCTTCTGTTGACTTTCTCAGTCTCAAGTAGAGGTGAACTCAGCCAGATTGTAGCCAACTGGGGAAGAGTCCAGCTGAGGGCATCTCTCCACAGAATTTCCCCAGTGTATTAATGGCACAATGATGAAATCCACAGGGGAAAAGTAAATAGGAATTGGAGAAGAAGCAACATGTGGCCTTCTCACAGCTCTTCAGAGTCTAGTCTGTGGACCAGAAAACCAGCATCACCTGGGAGAGTGTTAGAAACACAGAATCTCAGACCACCCCAAAACTACGGACTCAGAATCTGTGTGTGAATGAGATCCCTGGCGGAGTCCTGTGTACAGTTTGAATAGTCCTTGTCTTCTTAAGCCCACCCTTGAAAATGGGTGGAGGGGAGTTGGAGAATGACTAGAGTGTGAGTAAAGAATAGTCAGACACAGATGGATATGAGCTCTCCATTAAGTGCATGGTACTGAGACTGTGGGATTGATACTTCTCCGGTACAGAAGAACTAATGAGGTTCCCATTGCATTGATCACAATTAGCTTATAAAGACATTATCAATTGACTTGGATAATTTTTAGTCTTGGAGAAATGCCCTAGACACTGTAGGGTATTTAGTACTACCCCTGTCCTCTATAGTGGATGCCAGAAGTATCTCCCCATATTCTTCTTAGTCATGAAAACTGGTAACATCTCCAGACATTGCTAAATATACAAAATCACCCCCTCCCTCTACTGAGAACCACTAAAGCCATTATGACTTAGATAAAGTCATTAGATAAAGCCATTTATGACTTGATCCTGATTCATCTGTTCTACCTGTGACCATTAGTATGTGGGAGAAAACCCCATGTCTAGGATAGTGGAGTTGACTTTGTGGTCAGGAATGAATTTTCTGCTGTAACAGTATTGTAGTTTTCTGCTCCCATCATGAAGATAAAAACCCCAAGGGAACAGAAGGTCTCCAGTATGTTATAGAGAAGCCAGGAAAAAGCCATCTGTCTGGTTTCTTTTCATCTGTGTCCTTTTAGTGCCTTGTGTACCTGGAGTCAGGAGTGAAAAGGACCCTGGGCCACACGTTCTGAAACATAGGAGCTCAGGACCAGTGGCACTTATGGCCACTGCTTCTGAGTGAGTCCCCTTTTCCTCCATGTGCCTGGTTTTAGTTCTGTGTTGGAAACAGTATTCCCCTTCCGATTTGTCCATTCAGTGAAGATCCTAGAAATGGCGAGAGGATAAATTACAATTCGCCAGCTTCACAAGGCTGAATTCCCAACTGGGAAACAGATTTAGACGAGAGTCAGTTGATTGTCAGCTCCCAGCCAGGCTGACAAGCAAGCAAGTCCCCCCCGAAAGCCCATGAATCTCTGAAGGGGAATCTCACCATAATACAGGAAGTGGGCAGCTATTGTCCTTGTCTGACACATGGAAACGCTGACCAGCACTGGTCCCAGACCCCTTCTAGACTAGATATTTGAGCATAAGACTTTATAGAAGCTGCTTCTTTCTAGGAAGAGAAGTGCTGAGTCTCACTAACCAGGCCATCCCCTAGTCTCAGGACCATTCCAATATGTACTAAAACCTAAATAAAATGGGCCTCTTTCAAGGTCTGCCTCAGCACAGGGTTTCATCCAAAGAAACCCAAGTACAATTACTTAAAGCTTTGGAAAGAAACTGCTACATACCTCAAGAGGAAGCCACAAACAAGAAGCTTCTTTTGTTAGCTACTTTTCCCCATACTGGTACAGAATACCTGACCAAAATAAGAGAGGAAAGGTCTTATTTTCGCTCACAGTTTGAATAGGAACAGTTCATCATGGTGGGAAATACATGTAGTAAAACCAGCTCCTGGGGTGGGGATGGGAGGCATGAGGCTGCTTGCCCACACCTTGGGGCAGAAAGCCTGAGCCAAAAGAGGAGATGGTCTAGAACCCTCAAGCACCATTCCTATACCCCTATGTCTGCCAGCTAGACTCCATGTCATAAAAGTTTCATGACTTCTCAAAATAGTATCATTAACCTGCCCTACTGCCCCACACCCTCTGGCTTCTTCTAACTTCTTTCAGTGTGCCATTACTAAGCAAAATCCCAGCCAACTGCTGTGTCTGCTAGAAACAGATGTGGCTGCTTGAATCAGAGAAACACAATTGTCAGAGGCTTAAACATGCAAGGTCATATCAAAGTTCTGGGGATTCTCTTTCTATGACTTCTCAAAGGGGAAGGTCCCTTACCCCGGGCCTTCCACTCCCCTTGGCTGTGTAAAGCACAGTTACTGTAGGTTTCCAAGTCTCCAGCCTCAGAAAGGAGAAGCAAGAAAAGAAAGGCACATTCATACCATTTAGGATATTTTCCCCCCAAGTCTTGCCAGGATTTGGGAGACAAGAGGATGAAGAGGCATTTTATTACATTTATTTGTTGTTTGCTTATATGTGTGCATATACATATGACATGATACTCATGTGGAGGCCAGAGGACAACTTAGGAGAATCAATTTTCTCCTTCCACATGTAAATCCTGAGACTCAAACTACTCAGATCTTTATGCTTGGCCACATGTAAATCCTGAGACTCAAACTACTCAGATCTTTATGTTTGGTGATATACCACCTGAGCCACTTTGTCAGTCCCTGGAAAGACTTTTGACTCTGTGGTAATAACAACAAAACTCTGGACAAAATTAAAAAAAATACACTTTTATGGATCTTGAAAACAGTAATGGATGTAAGGAAGCCCTGGTGAAATGCTTTCTCGAAGGAAGCAAGTCATTTATAGGTGAGTAGAGAACCAATGGTAGCTTGCCTACCTGAAAAACAGTGGGGCACTGGAATAAGTGGTGTGGGATGCAGGGAAAGAGTCTCTAGGGATGAGGAAGAATCAACCTAAACTTAGTCTGTGTATCAATCAGTGTCCATCAAAGATACACAGTTAATTCCCAGGGTTCAGAACCAGGGATATTTCTCATATCCCTTTGGCATAATACAGTCTAGGATTGTCAACATTGATCATTGTCTGTGTAACTGGTGAGGCTGGAAGTCACTAGGGGGCAATTAAAAAGGAAACTGAATACAGAAATAAAACAAGAACAAACAAGAACGACAAGGGTGAACTGGGAAGTACAAGCAGACCACGAAAGCATATTGGAGGACTGTGAATGTGACTCGGTTGATGTGCTGGAAGCCCTGAGTTGAATCCTCAACTCTGTATAGACCTGTCATGATGACACACTCCTGTAATCCCAGTATGCAGGAGGAGGAAGAGACAAAAACATAGAGGTTCAAGATCATCTTTTGGCTGCATAGTGAGCTGAGGACAGTCTGAACCACATGAGACCGTGTCTGAGAACAGGAGAAGGAGAAAGAGGAAGAAGATGAGAAAGGGGGTTGAAACCTCATTACAAAGAGGGAGCCACACTAGAACTCACATGTGCTTGTCTTCCTGAACTTGATGATCTACAGGAAAAGCTGTCACCCTGGACCTGTGTAGGACAAGAACAGGACATAATGTTGACCTACAGCTTGGAAAAAAGTGAAAGGACTGCAAAGGAGACAGGGGAACTAGGGTCAGTTGCTGTCTACACTAACTAGTGTTCCCAATGCCTCACTGACCTTCAAAATATAAAACAATCTACCTGCACCTTTGCTTCTATTGTTCAAAATGTCTCTTGTGGCCTAAATTGGCCCAGAAGCATGGGAAAGAGAATTCTGGGAAATGAGACTCCAATTCAGCCAAACTGAAGAAATACAGAACTACCAGAGATGGTGTTGGCTACAGGATGCACAAGATCTAGAAGAACTTCAAAGGTAAAAATAAACTATCCTCATGTTGCCAAGTCAGGAAGTGAGAATGTAAGGGCAAGTGTGCTGACTAATTACCCGGCTCTACCCAACTTCAAGGTGGACTGACTTGGAAATGCAAAGAAAACTACTGCTCAACCTCACCCAACTCCAATACAGACCAGGTGGACAAGGCACAGTTTGAGATGGAACCAGCACAGAAAAATTGCACCAAAGGAAGGCTGCAGTGCAGCCAACCCTAGGAATTCTCAGGGGTCAACTGCTCTGAGAAGTAATCAAAGCAAATTAACTCAAAGCCATTGTGCCTCGGCCTCCATAATTAAATACAGTGACACATTTGAAGAGTAGGAACAATAACCAAAAGTGAGGGAAGTCAGCAATAATCAAAAGAAGTAGACCCACAGGTGACCTGCTCATTAGAAATCAATGGGCAAAAGTTTTAAATCAACATTACAGAAATGTTTTAAGTCAAGACTGGTAATGGTGGCTGAATAAGTAGCTTATTTCTACCTAAATATAAAATTGAAGAATTAAATAGAAATCCTAGAATTGAAAATAGTAACAACATAGATGGCCCCATTTAACAGTTTTTCAATGGTGATGGTGAAAAGGCATACCCATATGGTACTTAATACTGCCCTCATTACATTGTACAAGCTACTCAAAACTTTGTTATAAGATAGACCTCATGTTGGATGGTTTTATCAACCATAGCCTAGTGGAAGTGTTCTCAACACACTTAAAGTAAAAGAGGCTAAACTGTGATATTCAGTAATAGAGGTGAATTAAAGATATTTCCACTTATGATCTTCTTAACTTATGATGGGTTGATCAGGATCAAGTCCCGTCGTAAGTGGAGAAACGGGGCTGGAGAGATGGCTCGGTGGTTAAGAGCACTGACTATTCTAGAGGTCCTGAGTTCAATTCCCAGCAACCACATGGTGGCTCACAACCATCTGTAATGGGATCCAATGCCCTCTTCTGGTGTGTCTGAAGACAGCTACAATGTACTCATATACACAAAATAAATAAATCTTTAAAAAGTAAGTGGAGAAACATCAATATGTGGTTGAATATTTAATAGTAACTATAGCAACAGCATAAAAGATGGGAAGAGTTTTCACGGTTCTAATACCATGACAAGTATTTATACAAACTTGATCCTTAGAGAATAAAACACAAAAGTATTAAGGGATATGACTGAAGGCCACATAAAGTATATTTAAAATTATAAAACATATTAGTTTAATCCAAAAGGAGACACAAAAGCATAAACCACAGGAAAGAAACTAGATGGAGCTGGAAAGATTGCTCAGTTGGTTCAGTGGTCGCTCAGCATGTGTAAAGCCATGGGTTTGATCCCCAGCACTACCTAAACCAAGTGCAATATCACACCTCCAATCTCAGCATGTGGAAAGTGAAAAGGATCAGAAGTTCAAATTCATGTTCAGCTACGTACTGAGTTCAAGGCTAGCCTAAGTTACATAAAACACTGACCCAACTTGCATTTCATCAAAATTAGCTAGACTAGGTATAGTGCCACATACCTTTAATCTTACAGGACTTGGAAGGTACAGGCAGGTAGAGCTCTGTGAGTTCAAGACCAACCTGATGTACAAAAAATGCAAACACAGCCAAGGCAACACCAATATCACCAACAAAAACAAAGTGTTTTTTAAGACTTATATCTAGAATATAAAATGATTTGCAACTAAAGCAGAAAAAAAGACAAATATTTGATCAAATTGTGTGTGTGTGTGTGTGTGTGTGTGTGTGTGTGTGTGTGTGTGTGTGTGAAATACGCACATGAAAATATTCTCAACATTGTTCTCATGGCAAAAGGCAACAAAAAAAATCATGCTCAGAAGCCACAAAAATGTGTATTAAAAAGGATAAAATTAAAAATGATTGTGGCTGGAGAGATGTCTCAATAGTAAAGAGCACTTGCTGTTCTCCCAGAGGACCAACGTTTGGTTACCAGGACCACATGGTAGCTCACAACCATCCATTACTCCAGTTCCAGGGGCTTCAATGCTCTCTTCATAGCTCCTCAGACACCAGGTACATATGTGGTACATGGACATACATGCAGGCAAAATACTCATACACATAAAATGAAATAAATAAGATTTAATTAAGAAAAATTAAATAATATTAAACAATGTTTAAAATGTTTGATAATGCTGTTTTGGTGATAATGTGGAACAATTAGGACTCTATTCATTAGTAGAGACAGGAAATGGTAAATCATTTTGGGAAATAATATAAAAGTCTCTTGTAAAGTTAAACATATAACCTAGTATTATTATAGGTCCTAAGTTTCTAGACAAATGAAGTGAAAGTATATAGCTGTTTCCAGACACTTTATTCTTTATTCACAATAATCCCAAGCTTGAAACTCTGTGCTGATACGTATTAACCAGCTTACAAATATATACACAAATTGTGAGTGTGTTCATACAAAGGAATGTTATTCAGCTATGAAAGTGAAAGGCAGGGCCAATAAGGTTGCTCAGAAAGTACAGAACCTACCACATAAGCCTGATTCCCTAAGTTTGATCTCCAGAATCCACATAAAGGTGGAAGGAGAGAATTGACTCCACAAAATGGATCTCTAACATCCATATGTACAGCACAGCATGTGCACATGCAACCATATGCCTACACACATACACACAATAAAAACAAATAAAAAGAAAAGCATTGATACAACTGTGTGTGGTATATGCATCTCTATACCCCCCCCCCGGCCAGAAGTTGATTTCAGGTGTTTTTGTTCTCTACCTTATTTTTTGAGACAGAGTCTCTCACAAAACAAACACAGAGGTCACTGATTCAGTTAGTCTGGCCAGAATGCGGCAAGGATCAGCTTGTTTCAACACTGAGGTTGCAGGTACCACCACACCCAGGTTTTATGAGTGCTGGAGACCCACCTCAAGTCCTGATGCCTACACAGTAATTATTTCATTGACTGAATTGTCTCTCCAGCCCCGATACAACTCCTATGTGGATAAAAATAAAAAAGAGCATGTTGAGTGAAAACCAATTATACACACAGTATCGCTGTATTAATTTGAAATACAAGAAGGCTAGTAGTACAGGGATGGAGAGAAGGATAAAAACTGACTACAAGAAACATCTGAAGGAATTTTTTTTCTTTATTAACTTGAGTATTTCTTATTTAAATTTCGATTGTTATTCCCTTTCCCGGTTTCCGGGCCAACATCCTCCTAACCCCTTCCCCTTCCCTTCTCTATCAGTGTTCCCCTCCCCATCCTCCCCCCCATTACCGCCCTCCCCCCAACAATCCCGTTCACTGGGGGTTCAGTCTTGGCAGGACCAAGGGCTTCCCCTTCCACTGGTGATCTTACTAGGCTATTCATTGCTACCTATGAGGTCAGAGTCCAGGGTCAGTCCATGTATAGTCTTTGGGTAGTGGCTTAGTCCCTGGAAGCTCTGGTTGGTTGGCATTGTTGTTCATATTGGGTCTCGAGCCCCTTCAAGCTCTTCCAGTCCTTTCTCTGATTCCTTCAACGGGGGTCCTATTCTCAGTTCAGCGGTTTGCTGCTGGCATTCGCCTATGTATTTGCTGTATTCTGGCTGTGTCTCTTAGGAGAGATCTACATCCGGCTCCTGTTGGCCTGCACTTCTTTGCTTCATCCATCTTATCTAATGGGTGGCTGTATATGTATGGGCCACATGCTCATGTCTTGCTTGTGGTGGCATCCGCAGGCATGCATGCTTGTGAAACCTCTGCGCTGTGCATCAGAAGTGGATGCAACTTTTGAAAAATATAAGCAATCCAGTTTTACAATGGGCAAGTCAGACATGTAAGAACACGAATAGGCAATGAGTACACAAAAGTGCTCCATGTCATTAGTCAACAGTCAACTGGGAAATACAAATGTAATATGTACCAGCAAAATGCCCACTAGAAAGGCTAAAATTAAAATTACCTATAATTGCAAACATTACTGAGGATATGAAGCACTTTCACCCTCCTGGGCTGCTGGAAGAGGCTGCAAAATAAAACAACTTTGAGAGTCTCCTTGGAAATTTCTTAGAACTTGTCCACCAATCCAGCAATTCCATTCTTTAAAGAACTAAAAAAAAAAAAAAAAAACAAAAAAACTCTACAAGAAGATTTATTCAACAATCACCACAGTAGCCTTATTTCTAGTCTTCCTAAACCAGAAACACCAATTGTCTGTCAACAGGAGGATAGATAAAATATGATATATCACTGTGAGGAAGCATCACTTGGCAATAAAAAGGAATGAACAATAGTTTCAAGCAGCAACATGAACGAATCTCACAGTGTTGAATGAAGGGATCCACACACCAAAAGCTTACAGTTGTGCCATAAAGTTCCATTCCTATCAATGTCAAGAACAGGCACCAGAAAGGCTGGGGTATATGACTTAATAAGTTGATACCAGCCCAGGCTGCATGGAAGAGCCTATTTCAAAAGGAGGGGCAGCAAAACTAAGAGGTGCTAGGGGTTAGACTTGGAGATTTGTCTGGAATAGGTCATGGAGATAAGATGCATTAGAAAGGAACTTTCTTGGATAATGAAAAAAAAAAACTTTGTCTTGAGTAGAGTGTCTACATTTGTCAAATTCCCTTTGGTACAAATAAACTCTGTATGTAAATTATAATGCTTGATCCTATATCTGTGGTATTTAACTGATTAGATCAAAAATATTCTGTAAAAGAGCTGGAGGTAGAGATCCTTGGTAAACCACTTGCCTAGCATTTTCAAGTCCCTTGATTTAATCCCTAGTATCACACCAAGAAGTACCAAACATTTTTATCTCTTGAACATACACAGACAGTATTCTTGTTATTATTCCCCAAACAATGCAGCACAGCAACCATTCCTATAACATCTTCATTGCACAATATAGCACGTGTGGGGAATCCAGAGATGAGTTCAAGTCTGCAGGGGGAATATGTAGCATTTATATGTGATTATGGTGCCAATGTATTTCAGAGTCTTGAATTTCTATGAATTTTTACATCTGTGGGGGGAATCCTGAAATTAATCTCTCATGATTAGTGAGAGCTGTCATACTTAGTTGCTTTTAATAATGAAAGAAAAGAGAACAAAGCGGGTTAGATCTGTCACTTGTGCTTGGATCTTATAACCAGAATTCAATCACATGGCCACAGTAGCTATAAGAGAGACTGAAAACACAGACTTTGTTCCAAGAAACTTAGTCCCTCTTTAAAAGCAGCAAAGGTTTGATGAAGAGGGACCATTGAAACTGTCTGTTGTTGCTTTCCTTCTGAAGGGGTGAGTCGGACTCAAGAAAGACTTTAAATACTTATTATCCAATAGCTCTTCTAGATTTCCCTTACCAGTGCTACTTCCTGTAGTATTCAGGGTTGGCTTTTCCTCACTGCAATGAGGGAAGGTCACTATTTCAGCGGCAACCATAACCTTGAGAATCTGCCAAGAGCATACAAATGGAAAGAGGCATCAGGGAAGGAGGGTAGCAGGGCTAGGGGAGAAAATGAAACAGCTCTCACAGTGAGAGTGAGAATGGAAACCTGCACAGAATACTCAGGTGTGTGGCACCTGTCGCCGATCTCTAGTTGGAAGAAGCCACAGTCTTTGTGTTAAAGATCCCCTTGGCTCCCCTTCAAGTGTGCACGGGACTTCCTTGGGTCTAGCCTGCCGCAACAGATGCAACAACCAGTGTTCTCTTAAAACCCTGGTCCCTGTAAAGATGTCTGAGCTTCCTCTCATTAAGTAATTTCACATCAGCCCTGTACCCAGGCTATAATCTTCCTGCAGAGAATCACATTCCCTTGGCAGGAAGTAAAGAGGCTTGTGTGTCGAAGGCCAGCTTGTGATTTTCATTTTCCGTAAAAGCTGAGCATAAATTTCATGGCTGTCACTAATCCCATACCTTGCATTTATTTCTCGCTCTCCATCACAATCAGTCAGACAACAAACATTTATGGAGTTTCTGCTTTACTTAGCTCTGGGCTCAAATCTGGGAAAGCAGAAAAAGCTGGGAACTCAGCTTGGGCTAGGAGTTTTCACACACACACACACACTCCCACACTCACCCCCACCTCCATCACTCTCATGCCTTCCACCTTCTGCTTTCATTCCCTTGGCTTTGATGTCAGACAGTACCACACCCAAGAACCCCAATATTTGAAGCTCTAGGGATGAGCCTGTCTACCTCCCCAGCTTGTCCCTCTCCAACTGTCCCACACTGGCCCTGCTGCCAGCTTGCTCTCGCTCTAGCCAGACACAACCTCTTTCCCAATATAGACAGATGAGAGATGAGCAGGGTCTGCTTGATGAAATTGGTCCATGGGCTGCCTCCAAGATCTGGCTGCAAGGAGAATGGATTGGAAATTGCACAGCCATTATCTTGGCTGACAGCCCCCTCCCCATCTTTTCTCTATAATGAATTGCATGGAGAGCTCAGCTGTCATGAAAGCTTTTGAATTCTAGCCCTCCCGTCCTCCCGGACATCCTTAGAGGTTATCTCAGCAAGGCAGGTGGAAGAGGAAAGAGAAAAGCTTAACCCTATAAGAATAATTATGATGTATTATTAGCAATTGATGGCAATCCAGTTCAGAATTTTCAATATAGATGCTACTGCCTGCAATTTTTCTCTGTCATATTACGCACACACAAAGCCTACATTTAATGACTTCAAAGTTCAGAACAGTTTTCAAAACTAAATTTAGTTCCTTAGAAGCATCATCTTATAAAGGGAGTTTAAATGAAACAGAGATACAGTTTGAATACTGACGATACTTTGCAGAGTAGGAGGAAATGTTATGAATAGTATGTTTTCATGAAAAGACCACTGGCATTGATATTGAGTTACATGGTCATACTAAGGGTACTATACAGAAATCAGAGGAGCCCTCAAAATGGCAGAACATTTTCCCATTAGAATCTAATCACTAGCTTGCAGGCAGGAAGTCCGACTTATTACTTTTTTTGTCTTCAGTCCCTGGCACCATGCTGGGCACAAACAGGTTTGATAAATGGTTTCTGTTTGGAAAGAGTGGATGCATGGATCATTGGAAGGATCAATGAATGGGAATACATAAACAGACTTGTAGTGACTTATTTTAAAATGTTAAGAAACCAATCCTGTTACAAAGAGGCTGGAAAGTTTGGGATGTGAGTTCAAAATGGTGATGAGTATTTGCCTGTACTATGTTTTGAATGGTTAAAAACTACCAGTATCTGCAGATGTAATTTTTTTTGACATTTGTGCAAGTGCATATTTGTGCAATGCCTGTGGAGGCCAGAGGAAAACCTTATGATATCTCCAGAAATGCTATTCAACTCCTTTGAGACAAGGTCTCTCATTGAATCCAAGGACTCACTGATTAGGCTAACCTGACTGGCCAGCAAATCCCCAGATATTCCTCTCTCCAATTCCCCAGCGCTGGGAGTATGCACATCACTATACTTGGGTTTTTACACAGGTTCCAGGAAATCAAAACTTGAGTCCTCATGCTTAGGTCACAAGCACTTACCAACTGAACCATCTCCTCAGTCCCTAAAGAGATCACTTCTAATTCTTCCTCTGGAGAATGGGAATAATTTCTTTCCAAATAAAAAAGAGGTGGGAATTTTCTGGACTATTCTATACATATGGATGTACCAGGTAACCCTATGTAGAGCCCATGGAGATGACAGAGTACAGACTCATTCTTTTGAAAGCAGTATGTATATATTTATCCAAATCCATAGAAGTGTCTCCAGTCTCTGCTAGATGATGCCACTCTCTGGAATGGATGCTGGAGCAGGAACTCCAGAAAAGCCAATTGCTTCCTTGTGAAGGTGTTCCTTTCTAAATCTCAAAGCTGGAAATGTCCTTTATCACCTACATGATTGACTACATTGGTGAACCAGCTTAAAGAAGTTTGAAAGCCATCACACAATTCATTGTAGAGCAGAGGTTTTCAACCTATGGATTGAGATCCCTTTGAGAGTTGAATGACACTTTCATGGGGGTTGCATAACAGATACCCTGCATAGCAGATATTTACATTGCAATTCATAACAGTAGCAAAATTACAGTTATGAAGTAGCAAAAAAAACTTTATGGTTGGAGACCCCACAACATGAGGAACATAGTAAAGGGTCATGGCATTAGGAAGGTTGAGAACCACTGCTGTAAGATTGAAATAGAGAAAAGGCAACGTTGGCACAGGGTCTACCAGCCAACATGAGGGCCCAAGGGAACCTGTAGAGGAAGTTCAAGGAACTTCCAAAAGTGTTCATGTTAATGGCATTTTTGTCCTATAATGTGTTTACAGGTTTAAGGTGCCCAGTCTACCAAGTGTCTTCTTGCAAAGTAAAGAACACCTGTGGGAAACTTTGTCTTTACTCAGAAAGGGGAAGTGTCCTCAGCACAAGGTTTAACATGTTGAAGCTGATAGTGAGGTAAGGTTCTCTGAAACAAATGAAGGAAACATTGGTGAGACCAACTGCCTCATGAGAAACTCTGAACCTCTTCCAGCCTCACAAGTGGTGGGTGGAACATTTGACATACTATAAAGGGTTATAAAGTCTGTGTGTATGGGGAATGATATATTCACATATAAATAAAACAAATAAACACATCCATGCATACACAGGAGCTGGAGGAGGAAGAGGAAGAGGAGGAGGAAGAGAAGAGCCCAACTTTATCACTTTCCCTTGTAACAGGGTCTCTCATTGAACCTGGAGTTAGGCTGGTAGACCAGTAAGCCACATACACCCCTTCATTATGTGCTAGGGTTACAGGCATGCACACAGCCGTACCTGGCTTTTAATGTAGACGCTTAGTACCTAAACTCAGGTCCTCATCCTTGTCCACCAATCACTTTGAGCCATCTTCCCAGTCCATCAAAAACTCATTAAAAGACACTAAGTCTGCTATTTAGAAGCAGAGGAGTCTTGCCCTGAATGCCAAGGAGGGGAAACAGAAATGGGTGGAAACTCATGCACAAACTGGCCGGTTTCAGCAGCTTAATGGGGCATTTACAATTGGCTCACAGCAATGGATTCCTGTGCTTCCCATGCAGTCCTTGAAATAGAGTTGTTACTAATGCCCAGAAATGGGCCTCATTCATGCTTTCTTTCTCCTATACACATTTAGGTTTTATTTGAAATAGTATCTCATTAATCTACTTATCCTTCTACTGCCTTATCCTCTCATCATCTCATCCTGAAGCTGGGATTATAGGCACACACCACCAGCCCCAGCCTGCCCACGCATTTCATAAACAAAGAAACACCCTGAACTAAGGACTGTGAGCTCATAGAGGCTCAATACTATCCTTTTTAGTTAGCTGGGATTCTGGACTTTTAAGGTTAGAGAGTAAACATGATGATGTCTCGGGGCATTCGCATCTGGCTAAGGCAAGGCAGGTTTAAGCTAGCCTTCTGAGATATCTATTCCTAAGTCTGCCATAAAATTCAGTATCTAAATGATTCCTCTGGTCTTGAATCTTGCTGTCTACATAGGACTGTCTAGAACTGACAGGTGTCTTAGGAATAGGCATCAGTGGGTTTAATAGGGGTTAAGTGGGACAAAGATTACTTTAGGGATGTTCTAGAGCAGAGGTTAGTGAAAGTCTCCTCTAAAGACTGGACAACTATAGATTCGTTGGCTCTACAGCATGGGGGAGCAGATGGAGGCAGAATGTCACAACAAAACAAGCCAGTGTATCTCCTCACATGGCATAGGCACGCTAGCAAGGCAGGGAGCAGTATGAGGAACCAGGGTCCCTGTGCTGCTCAGAGAAAATGAACATCATCTTAGTTGGAGCTACCCTTGAGGAAGAGACTGAGAAAAGGACATATTTGGAAGGTTGAAAATAAATGAGTAGGAGACTGGAAGCATAAGAAAGAGATGAGAAGTCACCCCAAAACCAGTTTCACCCACGAGAGAGCAGGGATCACTGATTAAGGGCATAGTGAACCCGGACATTCAATTCTCTGGTGTTTCCACCAAAAGCAAGGAAAGTCTTAATGCCACAAAAATGCTCTCAGGTGTTGGCAGTTGGATGAGGGAATGTAGGCAGATCACCAGTGTTGCCAAGTTTAAAGATTGTCTGCTTCATTGACGCACACTGCTAAGGAAACCTCCCGAGAACCCCTCCAACTCTAACCAGTTCCCTCCATATGGGACCAGTTCACCATGTAAAGTGACCCTTGTTTACCTTCTCAGGGAGCAAAGGTTCTCCCTGCAGTGAGCCAACAGTAACATTCCTACAACATCCACCTGGTAGTCTATGTCGCTCTCTCTAGTTCCCACTGGACTGCAAGCAACCACCCTCCTCTTCCCATGCACAATGGTGGTTTTTCACTTGGGCAAAATTTGCAAAACAATCTAGAGTCCTTTAGGAAAATTTCCATGAGCCTTTCGAATATCAGAGAGTTGTGTTAATTCATTCCAGAGTTCAAGTAATCAGGCGAGTCCTCCTTACCCTTCTACCGAAAGGGATGCACGCTGTGTCAGTGTTCTCAGGTGGACCAAGAGCTATATCCATTTATTTATCACAAAGCTCAAGGCTGGAGTTCAGTATAAAGACGAAAGCCAAACCAAGGCTCCCTAGGAGTCAAGGAGCCTGGAGGAGGGAATATTGCCTTTCAGCAAATAGTGCTTCTAATTTGATACCACAAAGATTTCTGCAAAAAGGGAAGCCAGCAAGGTGTCAGGAGGATGCGGTGTATGTGGGTATCTATACAGAATTTTTATCATGGCCGCATTCTTCGGGATCTCAGCCATCAATTATTTGTGACAGGCAGTCAATTGTGTATCTTTCAAGAACTTCCCCGTTATGTATCTTCCTGGATTGTGGTGGGCAAAATCGTCTATTTTCTCCTCCCCTTGAAGCCTTCCCATCACTTACTGCCCAACATCCCCATGGAATGTCCTGAAATGATAGGTTTTCTAAGGCTGTGAGAGAAATTACCCTGTGTCCTTCGCTTGCTATTCACAAAAAGGCACCAGAGCCAGCACTGACAGAGCAAAGCAACCTGCGAGTGTTGAAGCAGATGTTCCTCTGCAGTTCTCGGGGAATGAAAACATCTGGAGGCAACAGCCCCACCCCTCTTTTATTCAGAAAAGAGGCAAGTCTCTTCTGTGGAAATAATTTTTTCCTTAAAGCCCTAGCCTGAAATAATTGCATATTTGTTGAGGATTGACAGCAGAGACTGTCATGCATTTTGTTATCTTTTGACAGTGGCAAATAAGTAGGTAGAGAAATGTGCTCCCTTTTTGGGGCTTTTAACAGAAAAAAAAATTACAGTTGGAAAATTGCACCAAAGAGCATGGCAATATTTCCATACTTTCTGCACTTACAGGGATAAAATGGGCATTCAGGGTGAAAGGTCTGTTATAAAAACAGTAGTTTTAGTACCAGGTCTCTCCTTTGCCAAAGCCTCAATACCCAGCCCCTAAAAGTGGAAGAATACCAAACCTGAATTTCCAATATATGCCTGGCAAACAACTGCATTTATTTTTAACAGGGTCTCGCTTAATTTTGGCACTCCATAGCATGTAATTAGCCATTAAGCAACTTAGGAAGAACTGACCCCCATCTGTTGGTCCAGTTCCCAATGGATGACTTCAGGGTGTTCTTCTAAAGCCACATTTCGGTAATTTGATTGCAAGGTGATGTCCAGGGCTCTTAGAAAGGGAGGGAGGCTAAAGAGCTCCCAACCTGGGCTGACAGTGTGATATTAATTAGAAAACTTTAACTAACCTACTGAGAACGTACAAGGCATTATAGCCAGTACAAATCCAATCCCTTGTAAAACCCTTCTCTCTCTCTCTCTCTCTCTCTCTCTCTCTCTTCTCTCTCTCTCAAAATGGGAGATACCAATAGCTTCCCCTTTCTGTAATATAAGGTGACAGGTCTGAGAGTTGTCAACCAATAAACATTAAATTCCTAACATATGCCCAGGGGGCCGATGCCGGGTGACAAGATCAGTTGTTGGGGTAACAACCTATGTTTGAAGCATTTGTTACGTATACCTATAACTCCATCTCCCTGTGGTGGTTACTCTTCATCAACTTGATGGGATTCAGAACCACCATGGCAATGCAATTTCTGGTTTTGCCTGTGAGTGTTTCCTGAAAGGTTTGACAGAATTGGAAAGGTCCATGCTGAACATAGATGGCACAATTCCCTGGGCTGGAGTCCCAGAATGAAGAAAATGAGCTGAGGACCAGAATTCATCTCTCTGATTCCTGACTGCAGATGCAATGTGACCAGTTTCCTCACACACCTGCCACTATAAACCTGTCCTTCCTTCCTTCCTTCCTTCCTTCCTTCCTTCCTTCCTTCCTTCCTTCCTTCCTTCCTTTCTTAAGTTGTTTTTTTGTGGAGTATTTTGCCAAGTAATGAGAAGAGTAACTGATCTACTTCCTTTCCCTGAAGGTATCAGGACTGAGTACCTCAGGGGCCAAATGAAGCCAACATATCAGGTCACTTGCAAAAGTCTCCCTGTCTGGCTACTGTGGCTGCATCAGCTCTTTTAATAAACACTGGTGATTTTAAGTTCAGGAAACACTAGCATCAGACAGTTGGTCAGGGATGTGTTACCTTTCTGTGAATGGGAGGAAAAGGAAGTCCCCTGGATTCTAGATAGAGTCCCACAGCACCCTGACAATGGAGGATCCCCGGAGAAGCCACAGAGAAGACATCCTATATGGGTCCAGAGCTGACTGAGGCCCTGGGATGCCCAGGAACAAACACAGGCACCTACAAAAGCTACATAGGCCTGATCATCCCAAGACTCCTGCGATATGCACTTGGTACAAGCCAGAAGGAACATCAGTCAGGACAGCAGCTCTTAGCAGCCCACAGGATTGAGCAGCAGAGTCAGCATGGCTCTAGAGAAGAATCAGCACTCATGCCTCAGTTGTTGGTCCTGACTTATGGCTTAGAGATGCTTACCTTCTGCTGATATTGCTGCTACCACCTGCACAAAAAGTCAAAGCTGAAACAATTATGCTCATATCTGGGGTCTCTTCTTGCCCCTAACTAGCATGGCTTAGAAGAACAGACCACAGACAGACAGAACCAAGATGGAACAGGACCATTTCTAGATCCCACCATTCCTCATTCCCCTTCCTTTGTATGAAGGTAACTTCTCAGACAGGGTTTTCACTCTCTATATGTTGTTTATTAGTTTGGCTTCAAGGGAATGGTTTCATTATGTAGCTCCAAGTAGCCTAGAACTCATTCTGTGAACCAAGCTGGCCTTCAACTTGCGTTATCCTTCTGCTTCTCAAGTACCTCTACCAACCTGGTCCTTCTCTAAGTGCTTCAACTGCTGGAGTTTGAGTCATGACAGATAATCCAAATGTCTACTTCCAAGTCCCTGCCTACTCAACATTGACATAGTCCCAGAATGCCTTGCAACATAAAACCTAGCCATATAAGAGACAAGGCTTAGCTTCTTGTCTTAGCTAGAGTTGCTATTGCTAACCTAACTAATATGGTCATTGAATACCATGACCAAAAGAAAGTTGTGGAAAAAAAAGTTTGGTTGGCTTATACTTTCATATCACTGTTCATCATCCAAGGAAGCCAGGACAGGAACTCAAACAGAGCCCAAATCTGTAGGCAGAGGCCAAGGAGGAGTGCTATTTACTGGCTAGTATAGACCACCAGCCCAGGGATGGCACCACCTTCAATGGGCTGGGCCTTCCCACATCAATCACTAATTAAGAAAATACCCTACACAAAAATAGTCACTTGAGCTCTGACTCTTCTACCCTTAATCCCTCATATCCTGACTGATCTGTTTCTCTTCTGCTCCCCAACGATCCCCAAACCCAAATCCCAGAATTAGACTTTTTAACAGTGAACCAAAAGCCTCATGGAATAGTTCGAGCCTCCGCCGCCAAAGAATTGTTACAAAAGTTGAGCCATGGGGAAGGGATGCATGCCTTATTAGCACTTCTCAAACTACTGATAACCCCAGTCACAGTCACAGTCAAGTCAGCTAAAGCCAACGTATGCTGAAAGTAATCTTTTCAGTGCTGAGGATCAAGCTAAGAGTCTCTCTCTCTCTCTCTCTCTCTCTCTCTCTCTCTCTCTCTCTCTCTCTCTCTCGTGTGTGTGTGTGTGTGTGTGTGTGTGTGTGTGTGTGCGTGCGTGCGCGCACGCCCCTCCAGTGCTGAAATTGCAAGCATACACCATCAGAGGACTTGTTGATGACGACCCAACTTCAAGATCATGTCTAGGTTCTCCTCAGAGGATCAGTTTCACACCAATTCAGATACATATATTACCAGACAGGTTTAAGGCTCAAAAGAAGTTAACTAGAACATCCAAAGTCCTGATGCTATTCCAGGGACCAGTTAAATTTTTTATTTTTATGACATTTTATTTTGGTGGGTTGTGTGGGCATGGTCACACACATGCCACGGCGTATATGGAAAGGTCAGAAAACAATTTGTAGTAATCAGTTGTTTTCTATCATGTGAGCCCCAGGGGTCAAATTTAGGTCCTCCAACACAGGACAAATCACCAGACAAAACTCTTGTCATTTTCCAATGTCTTCTTCACATTGGTCTAAAGGTGGCCAGGTTGGATCAACAATCACAAGGCTGTTGGGCAGCCTACTTTGACTACACAGAACAAATACAGCCACATAGAGGCCCCACTGGGTGGACAGAGTTTCTTCTCCACCCAGTATCAAGACCAGTTTCCTTTCAAGTACCCACTGGTACAGAAGCTAAGTATCACACAGGAAAGCCAGGAGCCACTGGGCATGTCCCTCTACTTTGGTTGCTGAGAAAAAGCAGACTCTCAAGGGCACCAGCTCCCTATGTACCCTTTCCTGAGCCAGCAATAAATTATCACCTGATTGTTGAAAATAGAGAAGAAAAGAAAGAAGGAAAATGCCCGGCAGTGGGTCTTCTGGAGGTGTTTTCTCAGTTGAGGTTCCTGCCTTTTGGATAATATAGCTTGTGTCGAACTGACATAAAAATATCCTGCCCGGCTACTCTCCTAGAATAGAAAGAGAAATGTACTAGTCACTGTGAGAGAATAAAAGTTAATATCTCAGTAAGCCATTAAATTATAAAACAATTAAAGAAAACCACAGGATCAAGCATCTGCAAGCACACTCAGAGCAAACTGGGCTGGGAATGCAGGACTGACTGAGCTGAGCAGCCATGGGTAGGTGGAAGATCTGGCAACTTGAGAACAGACTCCATCATCATTTCCAACGTCTGTGATCAGGGCTTTGAATTATGGTGTGCTCTTTGCAAAAAGACAGGAGAGAGCAAATAGCTCTTAACTTTTCAAACGCAATTTGTCAAAACATTTCAAAGACCTTCTGACCTTTAGTCCAGCAAGTTTACTTCATGAAATATATTGATAGGGATGGATTTTAAAACACAACAAGAACGAAAATAATAGATTTTAGTACCTGTTCTGTCATGAGCTGTTAAAAGTGGCTTACATGTCTGTCTCCTTGTATAACTTTCACAAAGTTAGACGACAAATACTGCTACCATTGCACAGGTGGCAAAAATAAATCACAAAGACTTTAAACATCTTTTTATACAAACTAGAGGCAGGATCCGAACCTAGAGCCCATGTCCTTAGACACTCCCTAAAGCTGCTTCCTGCAGAACTTCACAAAGTACCTACAATGCAAAATACAGGAGACATTCTCTCTGCCCAGCAATGGCAGAGATGCAGAGATGTAATGTATATAAATGCATACATGGTATATAAGTGTGAGGATAAACTATATCAGCTGGGAGACTTTTATATAGTCTTGACAATGATGCAGATGAAGATTATGTGATACACATGGAAAGAGGCATGGGGGGAAGGTAATCTGCAATTGGATGATGTGTAAAAACTATCAAGTTTACACTCCTTTTTAATTACAGAAATCTATTTTTACAAATTTCAAATTATAAAAGTACCAGGGACCTGGAGATAAAGTGAGGTTAAGCAGAAAGAGCCAGACAGAAGGAGAAGCCAGACCATTCAGGGACGTGGAGACTTATAGTGACCAAAAGGAAGTCATGCTGCAGCTAAAGTCATGAGAGCAGAGAGCAGTAGTCCAGAAAACTCAAGGAGGCAGCTCTGACCACAGACAAAATGTGGTAGAAAAGATCCCAGAGCCACTCAGGGGTGAGACTAGTGGAGCTTTCTGGAAAGCACACACAGGTGCATGTGTAGTGAGTGCACAAATGAATATGTACATATATTTGTGTGTATACACAACACGAGTTGTAAACCTCAGTACCTGAGACCATGAACTGACACTGCTGAAGCAACATGGGTGTGGTGTCATATAGCAAAGGTTAACGGGCATCCCATGCTTCACTTAAAGAGCACCAGCAATCCCCAAGACATTTAGAGAAGACACAAGGGGTCATTGCATGTGACCAAGTTGAGTCACTGGGGTTCAGCCAGTGGCAGTCATCGTTGTTACCTGGTAATTTCAGAGACAAACCTGCAGGTCACCACTAGGTGACCAGGAATGGTCCCACCTATGCTCCCTGAGCTTTTGCAGAGCAATTTAGGGTTAACCCTAAAGTCATATGTCATGCAACTCTTTCCAGGGGCCACAAAGAATGACCAATTGATGTCCTCTAGGGTCTAATCGTCTCCCACAAAGTGTTCCTGCCATAGCAACAGCAATAGTAGCATTTGAAATGACACTTAACGACCCAAGATGAGCAACGTGTCTCTGGTGGAGCTGAAGTATCATTTGCACTAGGGCCATTGTGGTTCAGACTTGTATCCCTGTCCCTGTCAAGTGGCCTTCCTTCCTTGGGCATCTATTTCAGAACATAAGGCTCCATGTCATTTCCTTCTCATTACTATCCCAGAGACCCAGGCTGCTTCCCACTATGCTCTCTGGCCTGAAAAATGTTTGAAAAGAATAGAGAACTCTCTACCTCCCCCAGATCCATATATAAAGAACAGCACCTTGATTTCTGTATTTTGAGCCAAACCTGCATCCCTGGGATGAAGCCAACTTGACCATGATGGATAATTGTTTTGATGTGTTCTTAGATTTGGTTTGCGAGAATTTTATTGAGTATTTTTGCATCAGTACTCATAAGGGAAATTGGTCTGAAGTTCTCTTTCTTTGTTGGGTCTTTGTGTTGTTTAGGTATAAGCACGATTGTGGCTCCATAGAAGGAATTGGGTAGTGTTCCTTCCATTTCTATTTTGTGGAAGAGCTTGGAGAATATTGGTATGGGGTCTTCTATGAAGGTCTGATAGACTTCTGCACTGAACCCATCTGGTCCTAGACTATTTTTGGTTGGAAAACTTTTAATAACTGCTTCTATTTCTTTAGGAGTTATGGGACTGTTTAGATGGTTTATCTGATCCTATTTTAACTTTGGTACCTGGTATCTGTCCAGAAAATTATCCATTTCATCCAGATTTTCCAGTTTTGTTGAATATAGGCTTTTGTGGTAGGATCTGATGATTTTTTTAATTTCCTCAGATTCTGTTCTTATGTCTCCCTTTCAATTTCTGATTTTGTTAATTTGGATACACTCTCTGTGCCCTCTGGTTAGTCTGGCTAAGGATTTATCTAGTTGATTTTTTCAAAGAACCAGCCCTGGTTTTGTTGATGCTTTGTATAGTTCTTTTTGTTTCTATTTGGTTGGTTTCAGCCCTGAGTTTGATTATTTCCTGCCGTCTACTCCTCTTGTGTGTATTTGCTTCTTTTTGTTCTAGAGCTTTTAGGTGTGCTGTCAAGCTACCAATGTGTGCTCTCTCAGTTTCTTTTTGGAGGCACTCAGAACTATGAGTTTTCCTCTTAGCACTGCTTTCATTGTGTCCCATAAGTTTGGGTTTGTTGTGCCTTCATTTTCATTAAATTCTAAAAAGTCTTTTATCATTGAGTAGAGCATGGTTCAACTTCCATGTATGTGTGGGTTTTCTGTTGTTTTTGTTGTTATTGAAGACCAGCCTTAGTCCATGGTTATCTGATAGGATGCATGAGATTATTTTAATCTTCTTGTATCTGTTGAGACCTGTTTTGTGACCAAGTATATGGTCAATTTTGGAGAAGGTACCATGAGGTGCTGAGAAGAAGGTATATTCTTTTGTTTTAGGATGAAATAGTCTATAGATATCTGTTAAATCCATTTGGTTCATAACTTCTGTTAGTTTCTCTATGACTCTGTTTAGTTTCTGTTTCCATGATCTGTCCATTGATGTGAGTGGGGTGTTGAACTCTCTTACTATTATTCTGTGAGGTGCAATGTGTGCTTTAAGCTGTAGTAGGTTTCTTTCATGAATGCAGGTGCCCTTGTTTTTAGAGCATAAATATTTAGGCTTGAGAATTCATCTTGGTAAATTTTTCCTTTGATGAATATAAGTGTCCTTCTTTTTTTTTTTTGATAACTTTTAGTTGAAAGTGGATTTTATTCAATATTAGAATGGTTATTCCAGCTTGTTTCTAGGGACCATTTGCTTGGAAAATTGTTTTCCAGCCTTTTACTCTGAGGTAGTCTCTGTCTTTGCTCAGATTACCCAAGATACAATACACAGACCACATGAAGCTCAAGAAGAAGGACAACCAAAGTGCAGATGCTTCAGTCCTTCTTAGAAGGGAGAACAAAAATATTCATAGGAGGAGATACGGAGACAAAGTTTGGAGCAAAGCCTGCCCCACCTGGGGATCCAGCCCATATACATACAGCCACCAAACCCAAGCAATAATGTTGATGCCAAGAAGTGCATGCTGACAGGAGCCTGATATAGCTGTCTCCCTCCCAGAGCATGACAAATACAGAGGCGGGAATCTCAAAGCCAACCATTGAACTGAAAATAGGGTCCCCATTGGAGGAGTTTGAGAAAGAATTGAAGGAGCTGAAGGGATTTGCAACCCCATAAGAACTTTACCAACCAACCAGAGCTCCCAGGGACTAAACCACTACTCAAAGAGACAGACCCATGGCTCCAGCTGCATATGTAGCAGAGGATGGCCTTGTTGGGCACCAATGGGAGGAGAAGCCCTTGGTCCTGCCAAGGTTGGGCCCCCCTAGTGTAGGGGAAAGTCAGGGTAGAAGGTGGGAAGGAGTGGGGGGGAACACCCTCATAGAAGAAGGGGGAGGAGAATGGGATAGGGGGTTTATGGATGGGAAACCAGGAGAGGGAATAACATTTGAAATGTAAATTTAAAATATCCAATAATAATAATAATAATAATAATAATAATAATAATAATAATAATATAAACAGCACCTCAGACCTCTGTACTCTGGGTCCCCAGCCTTTATTCTCAAGATGTTGGAGTAAGTAGAAACTTAGAGGACCACACAGCCTGAGGGAAAAGAAAAGCCCAGAGAAGATAATGGACCTGATTCACAATAGGCAGGCAGAGGACAGGAACCTGGATTTCTGACACCCAAGCCAGCAACCAAGGTGCACTCCTCACTCCAGATCCTTCTTTAGGTATACCCAAAGTACAGGAAAAATGACTTTTTCAAATTTCCAAAATGACTACTAGACACAGGAGTTCTAGTGGGTTCGTGGTTTGAAGACCCAGTCATATATACTGCTTCCAACTATGTTGAATTATTTAGCAAGCTCTATTGAGCAGCTATTGTGTGTCAGGCCCTGCTCTGAGTCCTAAGGGTATAAAGATGAAGCTTACATGGTCCTGAAACCAAGGCACTTAGGGTCTAATACTTCTTCCTAGATGTGCCCCATTGTTCTCATTAGTTCAGTCCACCAACCACTAAGAGTCCAAGTGCCAGGAACTGAGATCGAAAGAGCTCTGTGCACAAGGGATCATGAGACAGCAAGGAGACTTGTCTGGTCTACCCCTCAGCATGCCTTTATGCCCTCCCTCACCACTTCCCAGTCTCTGAGTTTTCCCATCTTGAACACTAACCCTTGATGGTTGTATAAAGCAACATTGGATGTTGCCCAAACTCTCTTCACAGCCCATTTCTGCCATTTTCTTCCCTCTTCTGGACAAACACCTGAGGTTAGATGAGTGGTCACAAGCCAGGAATATAGTTATGGCATGAGAAGGAAGCAACTGACAAAATGGAGGTCTTCTAACTTATAGAGGGAGAAGCCCTCTCTCCCCCTCTTCCTGATCACCACTGTAGACAAAACCTGAAAGAGTCACACAGGCAGTCCCTTCTTTTTGGCCAAAGAGTCCCTGAATACTTGCCACTTACACAATTCCAAGGGGTGCCATTCAGACCAGACTCAAATAAAGGCTGTGTGCTGTGTAGCTGTGTGGCCAAACGTGGCTTCCTGATCCTTACCTTCAGAGGGCAAGCCCCAGGGCTTTTGACTTTGGAGCAGGAAGTCAGCAGAGGGACATGGAGACAGCCCAGGCAGGTGGTAAGAAGAACAGGGATATTTGACTCAGGGAACAGAGAACACAATTTGAAGCCAGCTGTTTGAGTCCTGTCGAGACTGTCTTGGCTGCTAATGAGAATAATGTTAGGAAGAGGGTTCACAGGGCTGGCTGAAGATGAAGGGGAAAATTAGTTCAGACAGCTTGCTTTAGATTTAATTGTTCCATTTCAAAGATCCGTCTGGTTGCTGGGCTAGAGACCATGGGGTGGACCTGGCAGGAGGTAGGTGAGCTGGGTGAGGGGAGCTGTCACAGAAAAGGCCTTGATTGGATTAGAACATTTCCAAGTACTCGGGGCAGCAAACAACAGATCTTGTGTCCTGCCACATCTCCCTACATCACTGCTCCTGGCCCATACTAACAACCTTCAGTTAATTTAATGACAGTCTGCAGCCCAGAAACCCCAGAATGGGACTGTGGCTGAATGTCTGGATCAATACTAATTTCCATTAGCCAGGAGCCCTAAGAAGAGGCAAAAGACAGAGAGACTATGGAGGTCAGCTGAGGCTTCACCATGGTTCTAGTTCTTTCTGTCATCTGTCTTCCCTCACCAGATGGGGTCTTTTCCCATAAATGAAGCCTTGAGGGATGGTTAGCCCTCCCATTTTTCTTACAATTGTGACAGTGGAAAACACACATATTTCTTGTTAGCAATTTCTGGGTTTTATTTTACTGAGGCAGAGTCTCATGTACCTAGACTGGCCTTGAATTCCCTATAATAGCTGAGGATGTCTTAGAACTCATCCTCCTGTCTCTACCACGAGAGTGCTGAGTCCATGCCCCACATTCTGTTTTTCTCTTCTCTTCCCTTCTGCACTACCCTCAACTCTACCCTCTATTTTGAGACTAGAAGGAAAAACTTTACGTGGGTGGATATGAGTCCCTTTCTTTCCTCTACAGCCTCACTCCCTATAAGATATTGTCCAGCCTCCAGTATGGCTGCCAATTGTCCCTTCCCATCAGGCCATGTGTAGTCTTAGAACCCTGGAGCCAGGAGCAGAGGGTACTTAGCCATCCCACCTTGCTCTTATCCTTGACCCTAACAATGCTGAGTTTGGCTGGTGCCGTTTCCCACTCTGGGTCTCCCCTGGGGAATGAAAGTCCTACAAAATTATTGGACCACATTAGTCCCTCCTAAAATATCTCTTTGAAATTTTTTGAGGTAATCACAGTTGAGAGAACTCCACAGAGGTCATTCTTGTATCTCAAGCAGAAACGACAGCTAAAAGCATTATACAGAAAAGTTTGTAATCTCCCATCTCAAAATACAAATGAAATTAAATTCCCACATTGTCTATCTTACCCTCCAACTACTTCCCTTGCTTTCTACCTTTAATACATAAATTTCTTTAGATCAATTGTCCTCATGATGGTTTGAATAGGGATGGCCCCCAAAGACTCATGTGTTGGAATGCTTGACCATAGGGAGTGGCACTATTAGGAGGTATGTTGGAGGAAGTAGGTCATTGTAGGGGTTGGGGGACTTTGAGGTTTTATATGTTCAAGCCATTACAGTGTGTTTCCCTTCTGATCAAGATGTAGAGCTCTTTCCCCAGCACCATGTCTGCCTACATGTCACCATGGCTTCCTATCATGACAATAGTGGACTAAACCTCTAAAATTGTAAGCTAGTCCCAATTAGATGCTTTTCTTTATAAGACTTGCTGTGGTCACAGGTTCACTAGATCTCCATCAGAATTACCATTTCTCACTACCACCCAACCACCTCACCATCACACCATCACACCATCACCACCACCTATCTCCCAGTTACACCACCACCAAAATTGCTCATGTGAGGATCATCAGTGACCTCCAGATCACTAGATGCCAAAGTCATTTGTCAATCTTTATCTTTGCTGGTCTTTTACTAGCATTTGGCACAGTTGATTTTTCTGTCTCCTAGAAGGCTCACCAGCCAGATTTGATGGTTAACTTTCTTGGACCTTCATCACACCTCACTCACTCATTTTAAGATCTCCCCATCACAACCCCAGTGATCCACTGGTTTTCCCGAATTTTTCAAAATCTTTAATGTTCATATACAGCCCATGACATCACCTGAGTTTTATATGCTGATGGCTCACAAACACTGGGTAACAGACCTGGCTGTATTATATCCTTATGTGGAAACTATGCATTCTATAGTATAATATAGAACCTCAAGTTCAACCTTTCCCTCAGGAAAGCCTGCCCTCCTCTATGATCTCATCTAATGAGTATTCACCAACCTCAGTCATCCAAAAATGCAAACCTCTAGATTCCTGTCTTCTTCAACATCAACCCCATCCTGTCAGATGCTGAAGTTGGCTTTCAACCTATCCTTTCTTCTCCAAGTCCTCCCACTCTGTCCCTGAACCTTTGGTCTTTACCTAGGTCCCTGGGTCATACAAGCTTTTTTCTTGGTCTCTGTATATAGTTACTTTTCTTGTTGTTGTGACCAAATACCTGACAAAGGAAACTTAGGATTTATGTTGACGCACAGTTGAAAGTACAGTCCATCACATAAGGTAAGGTCTAGAGTGCAACTCTAGCTCTGGTGGGAGAAGCACAAGATAGCTGGTCACACTGCCTTCTCAAGAAGCAGAGAGAGATGAATACCTCTTCTCTCCCCACTTTAATGCAGTCCTGGACCCTAGTCCATGGGATGGTGTTCCCTATGCTCAGGCTGTGTTTTCTCTAGTTAAATATCTCACAAATATGCCCATAAGTGTGTCTACTGGGTGATTCCAAATCCAGTCAAGTTGACAATGAAGAGTAAACCAACATAGTCTTCCTCGAACTCAAGACAGTCATCTTTTCAAAAACCCAGTAATCATGTATGACTTTGAGAGCTGTCTGAAGCCTACAAAGTAGAACCTAGCTTTGTCTGCAGTCTCAAGGCTCTCCCCTGTCCTGAAGGAGATTTCAAGACAATGTAATATTAACTGTGTCCTGAGTTACAACTAATCTCTCTTATACAGATCTATAATAAAAAGAAGTAAATTGAACAAAACGAAATACAGAATGTACAGAGTGAGGATAAAAAGCACCAGGAAAGGTGATGTTGGAGCCAAGTCCTGTACCCAATAAGATAAAAAGTTTAAAGAAAGGCCTGATGCTAAATGGAATAAAGTTAGTGGTAACCTCAGGGTAAGACCCCTACCCAGCTACACTTCCAACTTACTTTCCAATTTGTAAAGAAATTAAACAAAAGCTCAAGCAGTGATGAAAACCATCAACAACAAAAAGCTGATGCCAATATAATTGAACAAGGGGTCAACTTGCAGTCCCCATCAAGCAGCAGAAGTTGGCAGCTGTGTCTGTTATATCCCCCCTTTCATTTCTGATTTTGTTGATTTGGATATTCTCTCTCTCTCTCTCTCTCTCTCTCTCTCTCTCTCTCTCTCTGCTTTTTAGTTAATTTGGCTAAGGGCTTGTCTATCTTTTTGATTTTCTCAAAGAACCAGCTCTTTATTTCATTAATTCTTTATATTGTTGTCTTTGTTTCTAATTTATTGATTTTAGCCCTGAGTTTGACTATTCTACTTCTCTTGGGTATGTTTGCTTCTTTTTGTTGTAGAGCTTTCAGGTGTGCTGTTAAGTTGCTAGTGTGAGATCTCTCCAATTTCTTTATGAAGGAACTTAGCAGGTAAATGGATGGAACTAGAAAATATTATCCTGAGTGTGGTAACCCAGACCCAAAAGGACATGCATAGTATGTACTCTCTTACAAGTGGATATTAGCCATAAAGTAGGATAACCACGCTACAATTCACAGAACAATGAAGCTAAATAAAAAGGAGGTCCCAAGTGAGGATGCTTGACTTTCACTCAGAAGGGGAAATATAATACTCATTGGTGGTGGATGAAGAGAGGAATCTGTGTGAGAGAGGGAATAGGGTATAGAATAGGGGTGGGGAATTGAGTGTGTGTAAGGATTGAGGGGGGTGGGCAGGAGAGGGACTAGAACAGTGTGAGGGGTGCTTCCCTAGGACACACCAGAGACCTGAGACGAGGCAGGCTCCAGGGGTGTCTACGAGGGTGACTTTAACTGAGATTCCAAGCTGCTGGGGATATGGAGTGTGAAATGGCCACTTCTTGTACCCAGGCAGGACTTCAAGTGGAGGGATATGGACACCAACTGATCCACTAAACCTTCAGCTCAAAATGTGCCCTGCCCACAAGAAGTACAAGGACAAAGATGTCACAGAGACTGGTTGGACTGAGAGTCCAACCAATGACTGCCCCAAGTTGAGACCCAGCCCATAGGTAAGAACCAATCCCTGACACTATTAATGATATTCTGCTGTGCTTGCAGACAGGAGCCTAGCATAGGAGAGGCTCTTCCCAGAAGCTGACTGAAACCAATGCAGAGACCCACACCCAAATATTAGACAGAACTCAGTGAGTCTTGTGGAAGAGTTAGGGGAAGGATTGAGAGACCCAAAGGGGATAAGGACTTCACAGGAAGACAAGCAAAGTCAACTAGACTGGATGACTTTGTGTGTATACACACACACACACACACACACACACACACACACACAGGCTTGACCTAGGCCCCTCCACACACATGTAGCAGATGTACAGCTTGGTCTTCATGTGGGTCCCCAACAACTGGAGCAGGGCTGTCACTGACTCTGTTGCCTGTCTGTGGATCCTGTTCCCCTAACTGGGTTACATTGTCTGTCCTCAGTGGGAGAAGATGTGCCTAGTCTTGCAGTGACTTGATGTGCCAGAGTGGGTTGGTGCCTGGAGAACCTCTCCCTTCTCAGAGGTGAAGGGGAAGGAGATGGGGAAAGAGGCTGTGGAAAGGTACAGAGAGGAGAGGGGTGCTGTGATTAGGATGCAAAGTATTAATTAATGGAAAAGAACAAAAATAAAGAATAAAAACTTCCTTTTAAAAAAACTGATCAAGGGGGCTGGAGAGATGGCTCAGTGGTTAAGAGCACTGACTGCTCGTCCAGAGGTCATGAGTTCAATTCCCAGCAACCACATAGTGGCTCACAACCATCTGTAATGAGATCTGGTGCCCTCTTCTGGCCTGCAGTCACATATGCAGGCAGAATACTGTACATAAAATAAATAAATAAATCTTTAAAAAAAAAAAAAAAAAACTGATCAAGGGGTTGGGATTTAGCTCAGTGGTAGAGCCTGAGAACTTGCCTAGGGTGAAGCGTGGGGAAAGGCCCTGGGTTCTGTGATTAGGATCCAAAGTTCAAAAGAAGAAAAAAAAAACTGATCAAAATATTTGTTTGTACACCACCAAAGCATCATAAAGACATGGGAAATAAACACATCAAAAGGATGTATGAAAAGCCCTATGGAATCCCACTGTTTCCTTAAGCTAATTATAAATATAGTTTCTAAAAATGAGTTTGATTATCTCTGCATGGGTGGATAATAGTTCCCCCAGAATATGTGGGATATTAAATGGAAATATTAGTGCAAAGTTATGGAATACCTCTATGAATATTGATCATGGGGGCCTCAGAGGCCCACGGAACAGCAAAGGCTATTGGCATTGCTTTTGATTGTCCTCCGTAGTTAGATAGATGACCCTATTGCTGAAGATATCACACACTTTGGTTTGAGAACAAATAGAAATCAAGCCGGAACTTACTTGGAAACTTCCTCTCTGCTGGCTAGCTTTTATGTCAGAAGGTGCTATGAAGACTGCTAAGGGAGAAAGTCATAACTGGACTTACCCTGTGGTAGACCCTACATGCTATATTACCAGCTTGCTATGCTCAATGTGCCTACTGGCACAATAGTAGTATCATTGTTGTGGGGATAACTGCTTTCTGCTTGGATTTATGGCCTGCTCCACAGGAAGGAATTCCTACCTGGTCCTATAAAGCTGGTCAAAATTCCATGAGTGTGCAGGTTATGGACCCTTAGAGGGAAGCCTACTGTAGAGAAAATCCCTTATAAGCATCACCTGTCAATAAAAACGCTTACGGCCAATGAGCTGAGGCAAAAAACAGGAGGTGGGATGTTGGCAGGGACAGAGAATTCTGAGAGTAAGTCAGAATGTGGGTGATTTGTCTGGAACACTGAGAGGAAAGCCATAGGAAGATGAGGAGAGGAAATCAGCCACATGGCTGAACTCAGATTCAAATAAAGGGGAGATTCTCCCCACAACATGGAGGAGATGGATGTAAAACCAGCCTGTACCTGAACTTAGAGTAGAATAAAAGAGAAGAAACAATAGATTTCTTACATCTACTATTGTTGTTTTGCCAAATGAATGTACTGTCAAGATGCTTTTTAAACATTCGTTTATAGCTGTAGGTTAGTCCTGCTTTCAACTTTGGTTACAGAGATTTTTTTCAGTGAGCAGCAGTCAATGCCATAGTGACTGTCGAGTGCTAGTCTTAAGTGGGATGCTTATATCAGCTCCCCTAGCCACAAGCCTCAGGGAAAAGAGGTGAAAAGAATGTAAGCTAAAAGATAGAAAGAGTGCCATGAAGTGCTGTCTTCTGGACATGGTAGGGCTGTTCACAAACTCACAGCAGCCGTGGTCATTTGCACAAGATCAAACTGGTCAACACCACACAATAGGAAGAGGAGAATCATGAGGCTCCACCACTAGTTAAGAGATTATTGGCAATTAATTTCCCTTCTGGATTGTATTGCTGGTAGGTTGTCCATGCTTTGGTAAGTGACCCAACAGTCAGATATATTCAGGCAGTTTTAACTGGATACCCCTCTTCCTCCTCGCCTCCCAAAAAAACAGAGAAGAGGAGGAGGGCATGAAGGTGGGAGGGGAAATTATTTAGTGAGTGAACTCCAGAAAGAGTAAGAGAAAGATATAGGGTAGATATGATCAATATACATTTATACATGTATAGAACTGTCAGAGTAAATTTAAAATATTTTAAAGAATCTGACTGAGACTAAACTACCCACCTCCAACTCTCTCTTTGCATTAATAATGCTTTAATGAGAAAATTTTCACTCAGATTTATACAAATGGCTATGAAAGAACCTGCAAATGTTCATTACAATGACTCTTCGGTCTGGTACGAGGCCTCTGACTTTTGTTACTCTATCAATACTAGAACCTCACTGGGACTCCTCTCAGATATCCTGTTGTTACCCTGTGTCATGGAGATAGATCCTTTGTTTTGGATCTGCAGAAGTGAACGCCTCATGCACTCCCGAAGTTAATCAATGGGGTAGATGTTGGGGTGGGCCAATTCAAAGCCCTGGATCTGGGCCTGAGAGATATCAGATAGGGTCAGCCTACTGGCTCTCAGGAGGTCACACCCTTGGGGCTGGCTCATCCACAATCCCCTCCCACCATGGTGAGGTGCAGGGTCGGATCTCCCAAGTGTTGCAGCTGGAGAGGGACATGGCCAGTTCTTCCATTCTCAGGACCCTTTGGCCAGCTCTCCTGTCTGCCATATAGATGGTGGTGGATGAGGGAGGAAAGGAAGGTGTCTCTCCCCCATCCACACTACCACCCAGCAGACAAGAGACAGGCCTAGTTCTCTTGCACTCATGCCCTAGGGGTAGGCTCATCTGCAACCCCAACAACCACGGTCAGCTCTACTGTGCTGCCCAGGCAAGGTACAGGGCCTGCCCTCCTGAGTGCTGCAGCAGGTTGGGGAACAGAGCTAGCTCTCCTGCTCTCATGTCCCCAGGGCCAGTTCTCTTGCCTGCTATAGGTGGCAAGGGGCAAGGGAGGGGAGGGCATCTCTCACTCACCCACACTGCTTCACTGCAGATGAGGGGCAGGGCCAGCTCTCCCATGCTTACACCCTTGGGGCCAGCTCCCCTACACTCCTGCCATCAGAGTCAGCTCTACAGTGCTGCCCAAATGAGCCTTCTCTTCAAAGTGCTATAGCAGATAAGGGACAGGGTCTGCTATCCTGTTCTCATGACCCCTTCAGGGCCAACTCTTCCCCACTGCATGCAGTGGTGAGAGCAAAAGGGAGGGAAGGGAAATCTCTCCCCTTCCCAGTGCCATCGCACAGCAGACAAGAGGCAGGGCGGTGCAAAGGCATCTTTAAAAGTTGCCTGTGGTTACCACCATCAGAAGTCGGGGATAGAACAGCCACAGCCGTCACAGAGGGAATTACCTGCTCAGTACCACTCAGCTCCCAAAACAGGGTTGTATTGGTCTCTATCTCAATTGAATCTTATACTTTTCCCACAACTTTCTATGCTGTCTCTGGCAATTAGGGATTTTTTCACAGGAAGTGAAAGCTCCCTGGAACTCTCAGTGTACAAACAGGGACAGTTCTGTCACACTTGAGATGGTTGGCCTCCTCAATGTCTACCCTAATTCTGACACTGTTGCAAAAGGAGCCAGACTCAGACAAGACATCCCCAAGTTGTTACCCAAGGGGTGACATGAAGCCAGCTTTTGTTGTCTCCTATTTGCCACCATGTGGTGTGAACTGAACAACTTCTGGCCCTTCCTGCAAAGGCATAAAAGGGAGCTACGTAAAGGTTGATCGATCATTTAAAGCAATTTATAATTAATTCATGCTGCTTGAAATGTCTCACTAAGTCAGCCTCATTCATCACACGGTTAATGAAAGGATTGATTTTAAGAACATCTTTGATCATTACAAACATGATGAAGACCTCTTCCTCTCACCCTGCTCTAGGAATGAGCAATGTGTCGCCCCACAGCTGAACGCCTTCAGCTTTCCCTGTATGCGTGCACAGTGCAGTCTTGTGTTTAATTACTCTTTTTCTTTGGGTGGAATAATTGTGTTCCTGCCCTGGGTTTCACTCATAAGATCATTTACTTTGAAAAAGGCAGGCTTTTTATTCACTCACTCACTTACTGAGGAGCCATATGGTTCACTCAGAGTAGAGCAACAATGCACAAGGCCTCATCCATCAGGGGAAAGTTAACAGGTTGATTCCAGGCAGCCAACTGACTTTTAATTGACCATCTACTAGGTACTAGCAACTGGGTTGAGGCACAAGGGAGGGGAGTGAGGCAGTTCCAGGGACAGGCACAAGACGCAGGTGCAGAATTTCTCTTGGCCACAGCACTACCTCCCAGATGTCACTAATGAGAAGTTAGGATAAGGAGCAGTGGGTAGGTTCCCATTGGTTTCATTATTCTAAGACTTGTGTGATGTTGAAGAAGGAGAGCAGAGCTTGCGGCTCTGATACTGCACTGAAATCCCCTAAGAAGAATGGAAGAGAGAGCCTGCTCCCAGCATGAACTCCAACAAGATGCAGCATAGCTCCAGTGCGTGCTGGCAGTGAGAGGTAATTTAAATCTCATCCTGAAGGACTTGGGCGATGAGGGCTATTTCAGTAATACAAAGAACCTGACCCAAGAAAATCTAAAGATTTTCTGAGACTTTTGAGATAGCTGATCCATTGTCCTGCTAGTAATAGTTTCATTACTCACCCAAACATCTGCTAACAAGGTGGCTAACTATGGGGCTTCCATTTGGGACACACACATTTATCATCTGATTAGGAAGTGATGATCTATTTTTAGATAAAACATATATCCCCTAACAGGGATGGACAGTTATAAATAACTTGGAAAACGCTAGCCGACTCCCAAAACATCATGATTTAGGTTGAGAGAAAAAGCCTTTCTGATCACTGTCCTTTTGTCTCTACCAGCACATTTTTCATGTTTAGTTGCTGTCACCCCTGATAAGTGATCATGTTGGCTGCATCCCATCTCCTCATAAACTAAGGTAGTAGGGAGAACCACTTCAATCAGAAAGATAAAATCAATACTCAAGGGAAAAGAGGTAGGGCTCTGGGACGTTTGTCCTGTAATTGGTTAGTCACTCCCAATCCAATTTACATCTGGCAGATATTGAAAAAAAAACCACAGGAACAAATTCAAATTAGGCCTCTAGGGGCTGCAGAGATAACTCCATGCATGAAAGTACTTACTGCTCTACAGAGGATCTGGGTTCAGTTCCCATCCCCTACATACATGCCAACAAAATATTCATACACATAAAGTAAAAATATAACTATCAAACGCTTCTTAAAAATTTCTAAGTTGGCCTCTAATTAGATCTGTCTGATGGGAGAGGGACATTGCTATAGTTTGGATCTTAAATATTCCCTAAAGACTCGCTAGTTGGAAAATGTATCCCCAACCCAAAGTATGGGAGGTGGTGAGACCTTTAAGAGGTAGACATAGTTGGAGAAAGTTATTTCATTGGAGATGGGTCCTTGAAGGGACATTCATTTTTCTCCTTTTAAAAAGGTCATTTAATATTATGATGGGGACACGGCATGTGCATGGAGGACAGGGGACAATTTTGCTCCCTTCCATCTTTACAATAGTTCTAGGGACCCAACTCAGGTCGTGAGATTTGCTCAGCTAAGTGCTCACCTTTCCCAGTTTTCTCCTTTCAATCCCTAACATCCATGAGGTATAGCACTCCTGTACCATATGTTCCCACCATGACACATTAAAGCAACAGTGTCAGTCAACCACGAATGGAAACCTCTGAAACCAGGAGCCAAAATGAGACTCTTCTCTTCTCATTGTTGTAACCAAATACCTGATTTTAAAAAAATGTACCTTAAGAGTGGAAGGATTTATTCTCATCCAAAATGGAAAGAATTTGGAACAAAACAAAAATCACTGAAAACCAACAGAACAAACATGGGGTGTTGCAGTGCCATGTCCCACATCTGAGGCTTGTGATGACATCATGTGTTTCAATGTGCTTGGATAGCTCTACTCCCAGTTCTGTTGTCTTAGACACATGGAGATCAGTGGCTGCTTGGCACTGTATCACAGGGCTAGAGTCCCTAAAGAGAAGCCAAGACAGGTTTCTTGTGAAAGTGCAGCCCAGTTGCAGCAAGGGATGTAATTTTGGAGATGCTAGTGCTATGGGATGACCATCAAGAACATCAGCAACAGTAGAGTAGAACCAGTCAGAGCTTAGAAAGCAAGCTGTGTGTGCTGCAAAGGTCAAAGCTGGAAAGTGACCCAAGTCCCTTGGAGGAACCCAGAAGATTGTAAATCCCAGATATTAGACATTGAGTTATTTATACTGCTGGAGTTTGAGTTTGCTGTGTTCAAGATTGTGACTATGACCTGGTTCTTGCCTCTCGAAGTAAGGATGTATTAATTTTTTTTTTATTTTATAGGAGTCCACAGTTGAGGTACTAAATTTTTAAATAGATCTTAGGTTTTAAATGAGGACTTTGAATTTTAAAAAAGACTGAATTTTAAAGTGTTTTAATTTATAAAGACTGCAGGACTTTTTAAGTTTATAAAACAAAAATATGGTTTATACTGTGATATTGATATTAATGTGTCATCTTGGAGATAAGCAAGAAAGGAAAAGGTTGTGGCTTAACAATGATGTATGTGTCAAGTTGACAAAGGATCAGTTATGCTGGATGGTTTATGTCAACTTGACACAAAGTAAAATCATTTGAAAAATTTAATTGAAGAAACTTCAATTAAAGGAAATACCTCTGCAAGATCATACAATCAGGATATGAGCAAATTTGTAAGTCACTTTCTTAAGTTACTGATTGATGGAGGAAAGCCATTGTGGGTGGTGCCATCCCTGGGCTGTAGTCCTGGGTTCTATAAAGAAAGCAGGCTGATCCCTGGACTGCAAAGTTTAGACTGGCTTAGGAACCATTAATTGGGTTCTCAGTGGTAAGAAGGAAGCAAGGCCCTGGGTTTGGTCCTGAGCAAACCAAAAAAAAAAAAAAAAAAAGAAACCATGGAGAGAAAACCAATAAGTAGCACCTCTCCATGGCCTCTGCATTAGCGACTGCCTCCAGGTTCCTGCCTTGTTTGAATTCCTGTCCTGACTCTCTTGGATGATGAAGATAGAAATGTAAGCAAAATAAACCCTTTCCTCCCCAATTGCTGCAGTCATGGTGTTCTGTCACAGCAATAGAAATCCTAAGACAAATACACATCATAATTAAATATTATGTCATAATTAACCTCTAAAAATTAATAACAAGGAAACCTAAAAAACAGCCAGAGGAAAATGGCACCTAACCTTCAAGGAAAAAATAATTAGAATTAGAGTGGGTTTCTTGTTGAAAACCATGAGGACTAAAAGGAAATAACACATTATTTTCTAAGTGGAAGGGGGTGGGGGGAGAAGAAGGAAGAGATAAAGGGAAGGAGGAACAGAGGGATAGGGGAGAGAGAGAGCAGGCAGGAAAGAAAGGCAGACAGAAGGGTGGAAGGAGGAGGGAGAAGACAGAGAGAGGGAGGAAGGAAGGAAAACTGTTAACCCAGAGTCCTCTACCTAGCAAAAGTATCCTTCAAGAAAAGAAGATCCAGACATGGTGGCCCATTTCTATAATCTCAGTACAAAGAAGACGGAGGCGAAGGCTGCAAATTCAAGATTAATCTGAATTGTACAGCAAAGTCATGGTCAAAAAGGTAGAAGAGGATGTGGTACAGAAGAAATCAAGACTTTTTCGCATGCAAGGAAACTAGAAGAATGTTTCTCACCCTAACTGAATGATTAAAAGATGAAAAGAATGGAACAAAGAACGATAGAAAGACAGACAGACAAGTAGACAGACGATAGATAGATAGACAGATAGATAGATAGATAGATAGATAGATAGATAGATAGATAGATAGATGAAACCTTGGATCAGAGGAAAGGAAGAGATGGAAGGAATTAGGCAAAAATATGAACAAACACAACAGACTCTGCTTCTTTTCATACAGTGCCACAAAAGCACATCAAAAGATGCCCAACATCATTAGTTTCTATGGAAATAAATGCAAAATTGAATGAGCTATTAGTATGAACCTATCAAATGGCTTACATTTTTTTTAAAAGCTCTCTAAATGTTTAAAAGGATGCAGGAGAAAAAGAAGAGTGGTGTGCACAGAGCCACTGTACATAAAGATTTATAACAGCTTTTTTTTCCAATAATTAATTTTTATTCAATTTACATCTCTATCATAGCCTCCCTCCTCTCCTCCCAGTCCCACCCTTACAAATCCGTTCCCCTGTTGTCCCCTCCCCTTCTCCTCAGATGAGGGGAGCCCTGCCTTGGACACTACCCCACCCTGGGATAGCTAGTCCCAGCAAGACTAGGCACACTCACTCCCACTAAAGCCCAGCCAGGTAGGGGGAAGGGAATCTAGTGACAGGGAACAGAGATGGAGGCAACCCCTGCTCCACTTGTTAGAGGACACACATGAAGGCCAACCTGCACATTTGCTACAAATACATAAAGAGCCTGCATGCTCCCTGGTTTGTGGCCCAGTCTCTGTGAGCCCCATGGTCCCAGGTTACTTGATTCTGTTGGTCTTCTTGTGGTGTCCTTGACCCCACCCACGGCTTGCCCAATTCTATCCCCATTCTTCCAGAAGACTCCCCAATCTCTGCCTGATGTTTAGCTGTGGGTCTCTGTATCTGCCTCCATCCGCTGCTGGATGAAGCCTCTCAGGATATAGTTATGCTAGGTTCCTGTCTGGAAGCATAGCAGAGTATCATTAATAGTGCCAAGGTTGGCTCTCTCACATTGGTTGGGTCTTAAGATGGGGCAGTCATTGGTTGGCTGTTACCCCAGTCTCTGCTCCATCCTTATCTCTGCACATTTTGTAGGTAAGACAAATTTTGCGTTGAAGGGTTGTGGGTGGATTGATGCTCCACCCCTGAAAGTCCTGTCTAGCTACAGGAGATGGCCATTTCAGTCTCTATATACCCCTCTGATAGGAATCTCAGCTAGAGTCACCCCCATATATTCCCCATATCCTCCCACATCCCAGGCTTCCAGCTAGTTAGCAGAGATGCCCCATACATATTTCCATTCTCACTCCCAGACCTCTCCCACTCCCCTCCTCCCACATCTGATCCCTATCCCTGTTCCCCTTCTCACCCCCTCTCCCACCCATTTTTTTCTTTCTCCATCCACCTCCAAAGACTATTTAGTTTCCCCTTCTGAGTGAGATTTGTGAATCCTCCCTTGGGACCTCCTTATACCCATTTCTTCGGGCCTGTAGATTGTAGAATTGTTGTCCTGCACTTAATGGCTAATGTCCACTTATGAGTTCATACCATATGTGTCTTTCTGGCTCTGGGTTAACTCACTCAGGATGATATTCTCAAGTTCATCTATTTGTCTACAAATTTTATGACGTTTGTTTTTAATAACTGAATAGCATTCTATTGTATAGATGTACCACATTTTCTTTATCCATTCTTCATCTGAGGGACATCTATGTTGTTTCTAGTTTTTGGCTATTATGAACAGCGCTGCTATGAACATAATTAAGCAAGTGTCCTTGTGGTATAGTAGGGCATCTTTTGGGTATATGCCCAGGAGTGGTATAGCTGGGTCTTGGGGTAAAAATATTCCCAATTTTCTGAGGAACCACCAAATTGATTTCCAAAGTAGAAATCTCCCAGATTCAATGCAATCCCCATAAAAATTCCAACAAGTTTTTACAGACCTTATGAGAGAACAATTCTCAACTTCATATGGAAAAAAAACAGGATAGCTAAAACAATCCTGTACAATAAAAGATCTTCTAGAGGTATCACCACCCCTGACCTCAAGCTGTACTAAAGAGCAATAGTAATAAAAACTTCATTGGTATAGGAACAGACAGGTTGATCAAAGGAAGACCCTGGAATAAACCCACACACCTATGGACACTTGATTTTTGACAAAGAAATCAAAACCATACAATGAAAACAATAAAGCATCTTTAATAAATGGTTCTGGTCTAACAGAGTGTCTACGTGTAGAAGAAAGCAAATAGATCTATATTTATCACTCTGCACACAAAACTCAAGTCCAAGTGCATCAAAGACCTCAACATAAAACACATACACTAAATCTCATAGAAGAGAAAGTGGGAAATACCCTTAAGTGCATTACTACAGGAGAAAATTTCCTGAACAGAACACCAGTAGTTTAGGCACTAAGATCAACAATTGATAAATGGGACCTCATAAAACTGAAAAGCTTTTGTAAAGCAATGGATACTGTCAATAGGACAGAATGGCAGCCTACAGGTCTTTGCCAATTCTATATCTGACAGAGGGCTAATATCCAAGATGTGTAAAGAACTCAAGAAGTTAGACACCAACAAACCAAATAACCCAATTAAAACATGGAGTACAGAGCTAAAGAGAGAATTGTCAACCCAAGAATCTCAAACGGCCAAGAAGCACTGAAAGAAATGTTCAGCATTCTTAGAATTCAGGAAAATGCAAATCAAAACAACCCTAAGATTCCATCACAGCCTGTCAGAATGGCTAAAAATCAAAAACTCAAGTAACAGCACATGCTGGCAAGGTTGTGGAGCAAAGGGAAGACTCCTCCATTGCTGGTGAGAGTGTAAACTTGTACAATCATTTTGGAAATCAATTTTGTGGTTTCTCAGAAAACTGGGAATAGTTCTATGCCAAGACCCAGCTATACCACTCCTGGGCATATACCCAAAAGATGCTCCAACACAGGGACACTTGCTCAACTATGATCATAGCAGCTTTATTCATAATAGCCACAGACTGTAAACAACCTAGATGTCCCTAAACTGAAGAATGCATAGGACTCTTAAAAACCAAATCAATGCAGCAAGGGAGGAAGAAGACAGAGACCTGAGGACTACCATGCCACCCACAGACCTGCCCTCCATCACACAGCACGGGTTGGGCATAGACACCTGATTGTCACCATGCCACGCAGCCCAACCAGATAGGGAATATCCCTTAGGGACCTTCCATCCACGTAGCCTCCCTGAAGTGGGAGCCGTCACAATGTGCAAGTATATGGTGGTCAGATGGGAGAGGAAGAGAAGTGGAGCAGCTTGAGCTTATGATGAGAGAAGGAACTGGAGACCTGAAGGACTATCCTGTTGTAAGAATCCCACCTGAGGCCATAGTGAGGTCTTAGCCCAAGCTGCCACTGAGGGCCATGTCTGAGTCTGTGGCTGTGCAGTGGCAGGGGTGAGTGTCCTTATCTGTGACTCATATTACCACTAGAGAACATGGAGAGGTCCCTGATAGGGGACCAGCCAGGGACCACCTGGATGTCCAGGGGCTGGGCATAACTGGCCCCACCCCTCACTGTCTGTTTGCTCTTAAGAGCTTGCCCCATCTCTCATCAGCTATGGTACTTGGGAGAGCAGGCCTGGACTTCTGCCAGGCAGCACAGTGGAGCAGACCCTGGTGGTGGGGTGTGGAAGAGCTAACCACACTATTCATCTGCCGTGGGAACAGAGCATGGGAACAGAGGTAATGTCTAACCACCCCGACACACCTCAACACCTCTGACAGTCAGGAAAGCTGCCCATAGGGCCATAAGCTCGCAAGGGCTAGTCCTGCAGAACTCAGGAGACCACGTCCTATACCATACCTGGACAGCACAGCAAAGCTGACCCTGGTGGCAGGGGCATAGACAAGACATGCCCAAGGGTAAGAGAGTGGGAGAGCTGACACTACCACTTGTCTGTCCTGAGATGGTGTCAGTGCAGGGGCGATACCCACCCCACACCTGGGGTTATAAGAGAGGGTAAGCTGGCCCTGTCTATCACCAGCTGCAGAGCATGGACCCTGCACCTCACCTGAGCAACACAGTACAACTGGCCCTGGTGGAGGGAACACAGGTGAGGTGGCTCCAAGGGTGAGAGTGCAGGAGAACTAGCCCTTCTACCCCTCTGCTGTGCCCTCCACACCCTCACCCCTTGCCACCTGTGGCAGGTAGTCAGGGGAGCTGGCCCAGCCCCTCACAGGCTACAGCATTTGGGAGAGTTGGGCCTGTACCTTGATTGGGAAGAACAGTGGAACTGGATCTTGAGGTGTGAGCAATGAACAAACTCCCAAGGGCAGGAGAACATGACCCTGCCTCCTGGGTGGCAGCGTGGGGTAGCCTAGCCAAAGCAGGGCTGGAGAGCATGATCTGGTGATACAGATGAGGGAGAGCCAGCAACCTGACCAGTTCAGCTGTCACCCAGGCCCAGATCCAGGGCTCTGAGTTGGCCCACCCTAGACTCTATATCCTCTGCAAATGGTTGAGATGTGTGAAAGGGCCAGTCCTACTGTTCCAAAGCTGCAGGACCTCCATGACACAGGGCAACAAGAGAATAACCAGGAGTCCTTGTGAGGATCCCGTATTAATGGTGCCATAGAAGCCAGAGATATCAAATCCAATGACTCATTGCAATGAACATTTGCAAGGGCAGATGTGTAGACAGAGGGATAACTGTGACATACTATAGCTTTCACTATGAGATGTTTCTATGCTGTTGTTGTTTGTGTGTATGTGTTTTATTTGGGGGCGGATTTGCAAGGGCAGAGGGTGGATATGAGGGGACAGGGAGATAATTGGGACTGGGATACATGATGTGAAGCTCACAAAAAATCAATAAAAAGTTTAAAAAAAAAAAAAACTACCATTCTCTCGAGTCCCTATGACATACCAGGCCTTTAGGCACAGTATTACAAGTTCCCACAGCACTGGCTGTAAAGATTTCATCCAACCCTTGTGTCTGAAATGGAAGCCAGCTGTATCTATTACTCTTCTGTTGCTCTGATAAAACGCTATTATCAAAGTAAACTTACAGAAGGAAAGGCTTATTATGGTTCCAGTGTGATAAAAGACCATGAAAGGGGAGCAGAGCCATGGCAACACGCGTCAGGCGCGGCGCAAGGAAAACGAAGCTGAGAGCTGAGAGCTCGTATGCATGAAGCAGAGAGGACAAACTCGAATGCTGACATATTTCCTGCAGCAAGCCCACATCTCCTAAATCTCCCCGAACAGTGCAAATGTCCAAGACCATGGGGGCATTTCTCATTCAAACCGCCACACTAGCTAAAACCCAGCCACGTTTACAAGAGCCCACGGGAAACTCAATTGTTTTGCCCGAGTTCTCCCTCCCTGTCCTTTGCCACGGGCTCTTCATTATTGTCTGACCTGCATCTTTGACATTGCCTGGGTTTCAATTTGCTGTCCCTAATTGGAATCAAATATTTCTGACTCTGGAAGTAAATACTGTTAAACAGTGGCTCGTGCACGGAATAAATGAATGCCTGTTGCTAAGGAGACATCGAGGAGGAAATGGAAGAACAGGAGGCAGATTCCAGCCTTCCTGGCCGCAGGAATCACAGCGAGGGCTGAGTGGATACAGGGCCCAGGAGAGCACCCAGAATCTAGGGTGAGTACCTGCGCCCACCTCCCAACTCTTGGCCCATTGCAGACCCTCCAGTCAGGTACACTGTTCAGGGTAGTTAGTGGGATTCATCAAGTTATAGTCATCAGCCACTATCGAGGATTGAGTAGCATTGTCCAAAAAAACCCTGCCACCCATGCAGCTTAATTGGTAGAATGATTGCCTAGCATGCATGAAGCCCTGGGGTCAATCCCCAGAACTTTATTAACCCAAGCATGGCGGTACACAACTTTAATTCCAGCACTGGGGAGGTGAAAGCAGGATCAGAACCAGAAGTTCAAGATCATTCATGACTCCTGAGTTTAAAGCTAGCCTGGGTTACATGGACTCCTGTCTCCAAAATAAGTAAATAAATCATTCCACCAGGAAATTGCAGGGATGAGCGTGATCTTATTTGGAAGCAGGGTCCCGAGTATGTGTAGTGAGGATAAAGGTTGATTGAGATCAGATCATGTTTGTATGGACCACAAATCCAACAAATGTCCTTATGAGAGAAAGAGGACACACAGAGACACACAGAAAGTTATGTGAGGACAGAGGCAGAAGTTGGAGAGTACACATGCATGTCAAAGAACACCAAAGATGCCAGCAACCATAGAGGGAACCAGGAGACTGACATGGGACCCCACTGCCACGATTATTTCAGATACCTGGCCTGCAGCATTGTGGGGGCTTATACCTCAGTTGAGTTAAGCTACCTGTTTGTGGTACATTCACATATCAGCCCTGGGAAACAAAAACAGCAATGAACTTGAATCTTTTTTATCACACTGAAAAAGCCAACAAAATCTATTTGTGTGCCAAGTGAGGTCTCTGTGTTACCTGTTAGTCAGCTGGAGTCAAAAAGCACTTCCTGCCACATATTCTTACCAAAACTAAGATAGTGTCTCTTCCCCAGTAGCTGTCCATGACCTGAACCACTTTTCTGAGTCCCAGACCGCACCAGCAAAGTCAGCTATGGATCTTCCCTGCCAAGACCTATAGGCACCTCCAACTTTAGGTTTCCATAGACTGCTGCTGTTAAAATGAGTCCATGTAGGGTTGGGGATTTAGCTCAGTGGTAGAGCGCTTGCTTAGCAAGCACAAGGCCCTGGGTTTAGTCCTCAGCTCTGGGAAAAAAAAAAAATGAGTCCATGTTAAAGTGACCATAAATAAAGCTTGTCAGCCCAGATCTCCAGAACCAATTACTAGATATGCCGGATTTCTCCTGCTGATGGCTACATTGAGTTTCTTGAAATAAGCTACAAAAGGGGCATTAATAGCAATGAAATCAATAAGTCCTACCAAGGAGAAGCCCATGTTTGGAACTGCGAATCAGGACACTCTACTCCAGCTTCCAGGAAAGAAAAGCCCCGATGATTTTGTTCACAGTCCCTTAGCACACATCACACGAGCTCCCACATCCCAACACTGATTTGCCCTCAGCTTAGTATTCTGCCTGTCCCTTTGGATCCCTTCCTACTGCCAGGACCTTAATTTGGGCCTCATCCTTCCTGCATGTGAGTTTCTCTGAAGCCTCAAACAAGAATGTTGTTAACATCCAACATCTTTGCTTTGCATTTAGAGCACTGTTAGGCTCCTTTCCGCTGAAAAATGGCAAGAACTCAGTTCACAAAAGGAACTTCTAATGGGGCTGAGGGTGCAGATAGATCAGGGTTCTGGCTCATTAGCTCAGCCTCTCTGCCAGGTTTCATTTGCAGATGTGTTCTGTTCCCACTGGACACAGAATGGTCAGCAGTGTTGTGAATAACATGCTTCTAGGTATGCACAATCTCACACAGTGGTTCAATTCATCTTCTAGTCCTCAGCTTCCCTGCATCTAGGCTTTCTCCTTTGCGGTTCCTCATACGTAGGAGGTAGAGCTGGTTGCTCTACACTGTCAGTCTGAGTTTGGCCCTGTGACTTCCTTTAGCCGGTGGGGTGACAGCAGTTGTGATGCTGGAGAGCCTTGAGAAAGCAGAGAGCACTTCTACTTGCTGCTTTGTAAGCATGTCCTAGAGGACATGCCCGGGCTAGCCCACTGAGAATGCAGCTGGTATGTCCCAAGCCATCTCTGCCACAGCCAGTACTGATCAGCAGATACACAGCTGGTATTCAGTCATATGTGCAAGCCCAAACAAGATCCGCTGAGTCTCAGACTTAAAAACAAGATGGTTGCCAGCGTTATATGCCACTGGGGTATGTGTTTGTCATACAACATTATTGTGGCATTAACTAACTGCTAGACTTAGCTAATTCCTTGTGCTGTGTGTGTGTGTGTGTGTATGTGTGTGTGTATTCATACATACATATTCACATGTATGTGAATGAGGGCAATAGTTAAGTCTGCTTGTACCTTATGCCCAGCCACAGCATAAGGGATCCCAAAGTCTATTGAACTATCTAGGTTCCAGGAACATGGGCCACCATGGCTGACAACCTGACAAAGACAGCATGAAAGGGAAGAGGGCAGAGCAGCATTCTCAGTTCTCATCTTCCTGAACTCCTCCCCAGGCACTCTCTGGCTTCTCAATTCTGGATCACTTGCCTTTCTCTAAACCTCTCATTTGTGTTTCTCTCTTTACTTTTTCACACACTGCTCCTCCTTCCTGGAAGACTTCTCTGATCTCCAGACCCTGGAGAGAAGACAACCAAGCCAGAAGCAAAGGACAGATCATGGTAGAGCTGGGTTACTTGGGGAGCCACGTAACCCACATATTCTCCAGACCACTAATCCATGTGGCTTCCAAGGACTCGGGTTTGATTGTTAGAGAACTCCAAAGACCTACAGGTAACAGACAAGCTGGACAGGAGGTTGGGGAGGGGGTGGGGGAGCCGGAAACAGGTGGCACTTCTGGGCCTCACGATTACATTGGACAAAGGCTTAGAGGCAGAATAAGAATCCAAACTGGCTAGAGCAATGGAGAGTTATGAGAGCAGCAAAAACACTTTTCGAATGCTCGGTGCACAGAGACTGAGCAAAGAGTTTATTTGCTTTGCTTCGTTTGACTCTCACAAAACTGATGATGCAGGATTATGTCATTTTTTTCCCAGGAAGACGTAAAGAAATGCATACTCAGGGTTGAGGAGATGACCCAGTTGGTAGAGTTGGCCTATAAGTGTGAGGACCAGAGGTGGGGTCTCCAGAACCCACATAAAAACTAGGCAAGTGTGGCAGCCATCTGTAATCAGAGGCAGAGACAAGGGATCCCCAGAGCAAGGTGGCCAGGTTGAAAAGGAGATTATACCTCAATAAATAAAGCAGAGAGATCAAGGAAGACATCTGACATGAACTTCAGGCCTCCATACATACCTGCACATACACACACACACACACACACACACACACACACACACACACACACACACATACACCCATATACACGTGAACACAAATATACACATGCATACCATATACACACACACAGAAAAACAAAACTAGAAGTGCCTATTGCCCCATACAAGGTACCAACAGACCGAAGAAAGGAGTCAAGTCCAGCTTGATTGAACCAATGAATTTACTAGGGTTCCTTAGAGGAGCATAGGTAACTAAGCTATACCACCAAGAAGTTCCCTGGGTGATTGAAGGCTGCTACACCACCAAAGAGCCCAATCACAGTCAATTGTTTACTTCCTACATAACCTCAGGGAGGGGAGGAGCCTAGCAAAGATCAGAGAAGGTTCACGAGCCCTGTGAGTTTCCTTCCCCCTCCGCACACACTAAGTAATATTAGTAAACCCAATCTTGTGTGAGTCTCTTGCAGGTCACCTCAGATGCTCTGATTTAAGATTGAACTGGTCACACCCAACCCACAAGACACAGATAACAGTCAGTTACAACTATTCTTCACATTATACAGACGGAAGTGAGGCAAGCATCAGGGGTGGCCTCCCATACAACAGGGCAAGAATTCAAGTCTAGGCTCCCAGATTCTAGCTTAATCTCTGGCCCAGAATGGAACTGAATTTACCAAGTTCCCAGATTTTTTTTTCTAAGATTTATTTATTTATTTTATGTATATGAGTATACTGTTGCTGTCTTCAGACACACCAGAAGAGGGCACCAGATCCCATTACACATGGTTGTGAGCAACCATACAGTTCATAAGAATTGAACTCAGGATATCTGGAAAAGCAGCCAATGCTCTTAACTGCTAAGCCATCTCTCTAGCCCATAGTACCCAGATTTTAACTAATTCTACCAGTCTCATCTCCTGATCCCACTTAGGTCTCTGTCTGCAGATGGATGTTCTAATGATCAACTGAGAGTCCTCTCCTCCAAGAAGACTGCCAGCCTCTACAGTAAAAGTCCTCCTATCTTCCCCATGTTCCTAAAGTACTTCATTTCTGCCTCTACTCAGATGTCTACCCCATTTCCTAGCTCCACGGTGACGTCTATCCTAGCCTTTCTCCCAACAGTTGAGTTATCAGAGGGCTAATGACTGATCATCAACTGGTTTGGGGTCCCCTAACACCTGGCCTTGCCAACGTATGTTAAATTCTTTTTCGTTGAACAGAATGTGTGTTCTTATTTGCCAGCCTGAATACAAAAGAAAAGTCAAAGGAAGTCGTTTTCTACCACGTCTAGATCCTGTGATGCACAAGTTTCAAGACTGAGGTTGCCCTCAGTGAGGATCCCAACTCACAGGACCCCACCTCTGTGGCCCCAGATTGACTATCAGAGTCCCAGATGCCAGAGTAACTGAGAGCTGTTCCTCCACAGGAGTGGGAGTCTGTAGTCTGTAGCCCTGTAGCCCTCTGCCTACAGGTTTAGGAAAAACCTAAACACACGCCCCCTACCACCACCACCAGGGGCTCTGCTGAAGTGGTTGCTTCTTTTAACTTGACTTTGCTGTTGCCCTCAACACACTGGAACCACAATTACCCTGAGACTTAACAGGATTAGTCAACCACACAGATCTCTTTATTTACTTCATCCTCGTGATACTCGGGCTGGGGGCTTCAGCAGAGCTAAGAGAATTCCTTCCATAACCCTGTAGGTTCCTCTCTCAAAGAGCTGCTGATTGAAAAGTGGATCCTGGGATATTTCAGAGAAGCAGCAAAAAAAAAAAAACCAAAAAAACAAAACAAAACAAAACAAAAAAAAACAAAACAAAAAAAAAAAAAAACCTCAGTAGTAGTGTGCCCTGTGCCATATTTGGGGCATACTTAGACTAAAATATTTCGTGGAGCTTGCTGCCATTTCATTTGACAAAATATAGTCATTCTAACGTGGACCAGATCTGAGGATGCTGAAGATCAGAATCACTGAACTGCTTCTAGGACAATCAGAAGAACCATGACACAAAATCACCTGGGATCTGTAGACGTTCACAGCTGAATGTCCAAACTCATGGCATAAAAAGTCTATGTATCGCTTCAATGCTAGTCACAAAAAAATTTTTCAAGGATATAATTGCTTGAATAAAGCCCATTAGCACACTTAAATTAATTTTGTATTTGGTATAATAACACATTGCTCTTCCTAGGGGAAATATTTGACCACTTACATCAATCTCCTGCTTGAATGCTCCAGAGACAAACCATGTGGCATTTACTGATTTTTGATGAACAACAATGTTCTCTTTCTCTCTCATTTTCTCTCTCTCTCTCATTTTCTCTCTCTCTCTCATTCTCTCTCTCTCTCTCTCTCTCTCTCTCTCTCTCTTCGTGATTACTTCTTTGTTTTCAGTTTATTTGTTTGATGATCTTTTATATTTTAGTCATTATGTATTATTATTATCATTATTATTATTATTATTTCTTCCCAAAGATATGAATGCAAAGTGTTTATTCTCCAAAGGCTGTAAACAGAGCTTGCAGGTCTGGTTTCTATGGCAACCCCACTTGATGCAGCAAAAGCTAGATTATCTCTAATCACAGACATGAAGTTTAAATTGCACATTCTGAACAAACAGTGCTCTGTTGACCTTTTATTGAAAAATGGAATACCAGGTGATTAGCATAATGCATTATATAAAAAGGAAAACTGTATTGGTGGGCACTGTGTACTGACAATTAGCTGCACTGCTAGTCTTTAACAAACTGCTTGCCAGAATGGAGAGCTCGGGAAATTAAAATTTACCATCTATCATTTTCAAATTCAGCAAAATCTGCAGCAATAATTGCACTGAACATTTTGCAAATACAATGCATGGCTGTCTCTCTTACTTATGCAATCAATTCTTCTAGCAGGAGAGCAAGGAAGGAGAGGCAAATTTTGCCCGTTGTGCACACAAAAGTAATAATTGTTGGATCCAACAGCTTTTCTGAAACGATATCTGTCTCTTCACCCCCTCACAAATAATTCCTAGTAGAAGCCTGGGGTCTTATGTTCTGTGCAGCAACAACCACCTGCAACCCAATCTTTAGTGGTGCAGTATAGTGTAGTCCTGGATAATTAACCAGAGGTGGGGTCTAGGCAGGGTCCACCCACAAGATTCTAGAGCCAAGTTTTAGGATCTTTTCAACTACCACATGAGGAAATAGGAACTCTGGGCTACAGAGTAAGCCAACATAGCTTTATCCCTAACCTCCTTAAGACCTTGGAGAAATCACTCAGTCTCTCCCAGACCTGGTTTCCTTATTCATGTTATAGAATTAGAATAAGAACATATATTTCATATGATCATTGCCAGGGCAAAAGGAAGTGTTCCCAAGAGCTAGGAGACCAGCCCACCGTGACCTGCCTTCATTGCTCACATATTAGGCTCTGTTGGAGTCCCATGAGGTCCTCTGAACGAGACTTGGACAAATAGGACTTTAGAGTGCTATGTGGAACACAGAATAGAATCTGCCTATTACCTTGACCACAGATACTGAGTGTCAACCTTGTAGGAATACAACACATTGAATGCAAGGTCAAGCAGCTGAATAGGGCAGCAGTGCTCTTAGCTCTGGGACTTTGGGCATGCCATCCATCTCTGAACATAAAATACATGTCACTTGATCCTTAGAACAACCAACGTCAAAGCAATTATGTTCATTACCCCACTTCACAAATGGAGAAACTGAGGCTCAAGGCCACTAAGAGGTGGATAGTGGGATGCACTGTAGTTTATCAAAGAACTCATGATGTCACAAGGCCTTCTCGGGTTCTTCACCTGACCCCAGGGTTCTCTGCCAACTTATTAGTGCACAGGACCAGTGAGCTCATATCTCACTGTACACCACAGCCTGGATATTCCTGGGTATCTTAGGCACAAAAGGTCAGCTCCTCCACTCTGACCTTCCCACTGCTACCCACAATCTTCACTTGACACAGAAGTACCTGGACCACAAGACCTAGCGGGTTTCAAATAGCCTGGCTTCCTTGGCCCTGGCCACATTCCATCCTGTGGGAATATGAAGACTATCTCAGTCAGGGTTCTACATAATCCCCCAGGCAACTTCCCGAGCCCCAAGTTTTATAATATTTGTTGAGGGAGCTACTGTATTCTGCTTGTAAAGGACTCAAACCTGCCCTTGGAACTGAGAAAAGGAAGGCAGACAACACAGTCCATCCTGATGATCCTTTCTCTGCCTCAGCAGGCACACTACCCACAAATCTTGTTCTTCCCCCTCCCATCCAATAGAAAATATCCTTCAAGGATGGAGAGATGGCTCAGTGGTTAAGACCACTGACTGCTCTTCCAGAGGTCCCAAGTTCAAATCTCAACAACAACATGGTGGCTCACAACCATCTGTAATGAGATCCGATGCCTGTTCTGGTGTCTGAAGACAGCGACGGTGTACCTATATATAATAAATAAATATTTTAAGAAAGAAAATATCCTCCATGAATGCATTTTAAGATTATTCCTAATGACTTGAAAGCCAGACAACCCCCAGGCCACCAGAGTACATGATATTATTGTCCCCATTTCTCCGAGGAGACACCAGACTCAAGAAGTCACCTGACGACTAAACCACTACCCAAAGACTATACATGGACTGACCCTGGGCTCCAACCTCATAGGTAGCAATGAATAGCCTAGTAAGAACAACAGTGAAAGGGGAAGCCCTTGGTCCTGCCAAGACTGAACCCCCAGTGAATGTGATTGTTTGGGGGACGGCGGTAATGGGGGGAGGATGGGGAGGGGAGGATGTTGGCCCAGAAACCGGGAAAGGGAATAACATTCAAAATGTAAATAAGAAATACTCAATTAATAAAGAAAAAAAGGAAAAAAAAGAAGTCACCTGACTGATCCCAGGTCCCACCAAATTAATAAAGCATTCATCTAAGGTCTGAACCTACCTGGATTCACCTCAACTTAACTCTAATTTTCTCTTTCCACCAGTTGAAGCACCATGAGAGCTGGTGTGCTTGAAGTCAATGAGTTTGAGACATGTACAAACTCCCAATTTATCAGGCTGCCAAGTACAGTTACTTCTTTATGGGTTGGTTTCCTGTAAAAGCCTGGGGTCTTACTAGCTGTGACAATTGATTATCCTTCAGAACACAACTTCCAAAAGAACCCAAATGAGTAAATCTGCAAACAGTGTCACTTCCAGGGCACCCACAGGACAAAGAGAGCTTAACAGATTTTTTTCAAATGCCAAGCCATGACAGTGCTGGGATCTGGGACCCTGCCTTCTCTCCCAAACAGTAAACTTTCCATTTCAGATCACAGTGCCACCAACTTCTCTCATTAGAGATGTCTGTGTCTTCCCAGCACATCAGAGGCTACTAGCTACAGCCTTCCCCTAGATCCCTTGAACAAATGAACATGCACATCTCTAGGAAGGTGTGAAACACAGCTATTTGTCTTTGACCCAGTTTCTTCAAGTACATACCAGATGTGCACAGCCTGAGCCCAAATTGGCTGCAACCAAAATTGAACTGAGTTAGGAGACAATCTGAAATTTGTCACTTGGTGATCTCCTAGACAGAGGCTACAACCAGTAAACCAGAGGAGGTCCAGAGCAAAGTGACAGGCTGATATGTGATGATGTAAGCTATGGTGTGTCTCCATTTTGTGCATTTTAGGCCAGGGGCGCAATCATCTGTTAGTCTAGTTTGTTAAGCTCATGTGCCTGGGGTCTCTGGCACGGTCTGGTAAATATGTGTGCTTCTGAACTCCTGATTTAAATTGGTAGGTTCACAGATGGTGACTGTTTTTATTAGTGCAAAGAAGTCATCTGTCAGTCTGTGCTTGTGGGTATCCAGAGTAAAGGTTGGCTGTGGATTGACATAACTAAGATGCCTCATCCTGCTACGTTAGCATTTGTACTTAAATGGAGCAACTCAACTGGAGTAACTCAAAGAAAATGTGAGACAATCCTAGCACTGGTGATTCAGAAACAGGTAATTCCCTTAGCCTTACTAGTTGACCAGAGTCAATGAGATCCTGTCTCACAAGGACAGGTGAGGCTGGTGCATGCCTTTAATTCCAGGATTTGGCCAGCATTTGGCCAGCCTGGTCTACATAGCGAGTTCTAGGACAGCCAGGGCTATGTAGAAAACCACAGTTATTTTTGAACTATATGCCAGTCACTTGAAGGAATTTCCCAAAGTGTGGTCAGCTACGGAAATGTGGATGAGGGTAATAATAAAAAAACACTACATAGAAAACGGTTGTCATGGTCAAGTAGTCAGGGAAACACTGGGATAATTGGCTACATGGGCTTCTATTTTGAAAGACTAGTCAGGACCTTGATATTCCCTAGAGAGGACACAGAAGTAGTTGTCCCACATCAACACTATCAGAGAACTCTCTTCTCAGTGCTTCTGGTGGAACTCGTTCCTATTGAATATAGTTTGGGGGCTGGAAAGATGACTCAGAGGTTAAGAGCACTGGCTGCTCTTCCAGAGGTCCTGAGTTCAATTCCCAGACAACCACATGGTGGCTCACAACCATCTGTAATGGGATCTGATGCCCTCTTCTGGTGTGTCTGAGAACAGCTACAAAGTACTCATATACATTAAATAAAGAAATAAATAAAAAAGAAATAAATAAAGTAAGTAAGTCTGGAAACGTCTGCAACCAAAGGTACAGCAATAGAGAAAGGGACCTTGCCTTCTGGGATGCATTTGCCTTCCTGCAGGATCATTCCCAAACACTTGAGATGGTATATGCATAGTATATGCATGGATGGTGCCCTCTTATTGTCCCAAGACCTGAGAGAGCCCCAGGTAACCTAAAATACTAAGAAGATGCAAAGCTTTGAGATCCCACTCACCCCAACATCTATAAATAGAGGGCGTATAAGTCACATCACAATAATGTTCCAAGGGGTGAAAATGAATGCAATATTTTACTTAACCTACTCAGCACTGTGTAGAGTGACCCCCAGTTCACAGCATTCCCCAGAGAAGCTGTAAGAAAAAAGGCATATCCAATATTCCTGAATGGGCCTAAGCTTGAGTGAGAGGAATGAGCTCTATGCCCTCTCCTCTGCCCACAGATCAGCTTCTTTTTCCATTTTTATTGCTTTCTTCAATGTCCCTAAGGGATATTGACCATGTTTCTTAAAACTAACCCATAACCCAACATCTCAGACAAATGTCATGTACAATCATACGTGTTGTATACTGTACAACTTTGATGGAGAGGGGACATCACACATAAGTTGTATACTCTGTTCAAGCTGAACTGAGGCCTGGTTCAGGTTCCTTGGGAGTCAATACCTCCTGACCTTGCCCTTAGAGTTCCTTCAGATGGCCATGACCATCTTGGGCAGACTCTACCCCAGAGCCTAGGAACTTACTCTTGATGTCAGGTTGGTAGGAAACACACCACTATGCTTGAAGCTGCCCATCAATGAGTTCCACCTTCCCTCTGCAGGGCCATTATTCACGTCGAACTCGATATTGGAACTTTTGCACTGAGCAAACCCAGCCCCATTTCCAAGAGGAACTTTTTAGAGCTTGGCACTACTGGCAGATAACGAAACCCTAACACTGTACAAAAACCATCTTTTTTTCTCTCATTAATTTATTTACTTTATATCCTGATCATAGGCCCCTTCCCAGTCCTACCCTTACAAATCCCTCCCCCATTACCTCCTCCCCTTCTCTTCAGAAAAGAAGAAGCCCCTCTTGGGTAACACCCTGCCCTGGGACATCAAGTCAAAGCATGACTAAGTGCCTCCTCTCCCACAAAGGCCCAATCAAGCAGCCCAGCTACAGGAAGGCGATCCAATGGCAGTCAACAGAGTCAGAGACAGCCCCTGCTCCAATTCTTAGGGGATCTACATGAAGACCAAGCTGAACATCTGCCACAAATGTGTAGGGAGCCTAGGTCCAGCCCCTGCATGTTCTTTGGTTGGTGGTTCAAGCTCTATGAGCCCCCATGGGCAGAGATTAGTTCACTCTGTAGGTTTTCTTGTCCTGTCCTTGAGCCATCCAGCTCACTCAACCCTGTCTCCTCTCTTCCACGAGACTCTGGAGGTTTAGCTCTGGGTCTCTGCATCTGTTTCCATCTGCTGCTGGATGAAGACTCTCAGAAGACAGTTATGGTAGGCTCCTGTCTGCAAGCATAACAGAGTATCATTAATAGTGTCAGGGGTTAGCTCTCTCACATAAGATAGGTATCAAGTTGGGCCATTCATTGGTTGGCCTTTCCCTCATCTCTGCCCCATCTTTATCCTTACACATCTTGTAGGCAGGACAGACTTTAGGTCGAAGGTGTGTTTTGTGGGTGGATTGATGTCTCCATCTTCTATTGTTGGATCTCCCAACCATTAATTATTCAGAATTCCTAAGCCATCAAGAAATTTTTAGCTATTTGGCTTGTTAACAAGATGAAGGAGAGAATCTTCTCACACAGGAGATTGAAAAGGCAAGCCAGCTTTGGGTAACAAAACCTCCTGATAGTTGATAGATCAAGAATATCTGATCATCGTTAATGAAGTATATGTGTTGGGAACCTTTGGAAATTCTTTGCATGCATGGCTTCCCTTAAACCTTACAACTTTCTGGAGGTTGGCGTTGTTACTGAACCCAATTCAAGGATAAGAAAATAAGGTCAAAGGGAGGAAATAGAGGGGGAAAGGGAGGAGGGAAAAAAGAGGAATAAACTAGAGAGAGAAGGGAAAGAAGGCAGAGGGAATAGATGGAGGAGGAAGGGAGAAAGGAAAGAAGGGAGGAGAAAAGGAGGAGTGAGGGAGGGCAGAAAGAACAAAAGTGTTCATCACAATGGCTGAGATCACAGGGCTAGGAAGCCATGTTTGTTCTGAAACCTTTTGTGCTCCCAACACAAGTGTCTCTTTGTTCCTCAGAGGTTCTCCATGATATGAGCATTTTCCAGGAGCCAGGAATAATACTGACAGCCTATCCCAGTCTGTTCCCTAAGTGAAGAGCTGGGGCTAGTCAGACATTGGACTCGCACAGGACTCAGGGTTCAGAGAAAGGATGCGGCAAAGTGTGTGGTGGGAAGTTCTTCCATCCTGGCTTTGGGTAAGGTTCTCCTAGGAACTGCTAGGATAAAGGAAGATCAGCTGTTCTGGGGAAGAATGGGAGGAGTGGCTCCAAGACATTGAAAAATAACCCAATCCATGTTCAAAATGGAGTACTGACTGGAAAATTCCATTCACATAAAATTCTAGAAAATACAAGCTAATTATTGTGTGTCCATAATTGCCTAGGATGAGAGAACCATGGGAACACAGGAAATTTTAGGGCCTTAGGGTAGTCAGTTTATTATGTTGGTGAGGGGGTGGAACATATGTGAAAAAAAAAAACCATCAAACAGCATACTTCACATGCAACTTTCCTATGAAGCTCTTGTGACAAGTAATCTTGTCAACCTGACAGGATCTAGAATCACCATGGAAACGAACCTCTAGCCATGTCTGTGAAGGACTTTTTAGAGTAGGTTCATTGAGATGGAAAGACCCATCATCATTAATATGGGCAGCGTTCCATGGACTGGAGTCCTGAAATGATAAAAAGAAAGCAGGCTAGCCACCAGCATCCATCTCCCTCCGCTTCCTAGTATGGATACAAGTGACCAGCTACCTGACACTCCTGTTACCATGCCTTTACCACATGATGGGTGGTGCCCTCAAACTGTATGCAAAACTAAACTCTCTTAAGCTGCTTTTGTTGAGTATTTTGTTACAGCACAAGAAAAGTAACTAATAAAGCTTTTATACTCCAGAAAGCTTTTAAAACTGAGTGTGGCAAAGCCTGATGCAGTTGAATCCACAGAGGGGAGGGGTGAGAAAATTGGAGGTACAGGAAGCCAAGGCTGGCACTACAGATGCGGCACCTGCCCTCTGGCTTATGGGCAGCCTCTGTTCCTAGGGATGCTGAAGTACTACAAGCTAGATGACTTCAGCAATAGAAATATATCCTCTCCCTTCATCAGGCAGAAACCCCAAGCCAAGGTGTCAGTGAACTAGGCTCCCTCTGAGACTGTGAGAACCCACTGTAGACCTCATTCCTGGATGCTGGTGGGTGCAGGCAATCTGTGTGGTTTTTGTCCTGTGGTGTTGAGAGGCGACACTCTCTTCTCAATCCAAGATGGCCTCATCTCAACTACTTCTACAACAACCCAATCTCCAGGTAAAGTTACATTGAGGTGCTAGCACTTAGGTCTGAACCTCAGAATGTGATGTTCCTCAGGATAAGCAGCACAATTCAACCTTTATAGTTTGGATCTTGAATATTCCTCCAAAGTTCATGTGTTGAAGGCTTGGTCTCAAGCTTATAGCACTGCTGGGTGGCAATGGAACCTTTTGGAAGTGGCCACAGAAAAGATTACAGAACAGATTCTGTCCTGGAACTTCCAGAGGGAACCCACCCTGCTCAGACTTTGGCCTTAGTCCAGGAAGAACTATCTCAGACTCATATCATATGGAACTGATAAATTATACATTTGAGTTCCTTCAGCCACTCAATTTGTGGTAGTTTTGTATAAGAGAACAAGGTGAGAAAAAGTCAGGGACATAGTTTGTTCCTCAGAGGGTGTGGAATAAGATAGCATCTTTCATGGGAAAACATGAGGCTTCCTGACAGATACACTGGACATCATTCAACAGCAACTCCAGGTTCCTCCAACATCCTACCTTCCTCCAGGGGCCATGATTCATAGAACACAGTGTTCTTCAAGAAGAACCTGGATACTAGATATGATGGTGCATGCCTTTAATCCCAGAGCTCAGGAGGCAGAGCCAATGGATCTCTGAGCTCAAGGCCAGCTTGGTCTACAGAGCAAGTTCCAGGATAGCCTTGGTTGAGTCAGAGAAACACTGACTCAAAACAAGAAAGAACTAGAGCAGGGAGAAGAAGAAGTGGGAGAGGAGGAGGAGGAGGAGGAGGGAGCAGGAAGGGGGGAACCTGAAAGCCGTTGGGTCCAGAGCTATTGCTGTAGGTCTGGCCTTGGAACACACACTCAGGGATTCCAGATTGGCTATGATGCTGTGCTGTAGAGCCAGCAGGCATCTCACTTCATGGCTGACTCCTGGTAGTGCTAATGAAAGACCCAAAGATAAAAGACTTTTCTAGGGTTCCGGGAAGCCAGAGGCTGGAGCCGGGATGGGAGCCAAGTGTTCAGGTACCCAGATCAGAAGCTAGGGGCCAGGCTGGCAAACACTATAGACATTGAACAGTGTCTTGGCTTTGCAGTTTCAAGCTTCCCTATCACTGACAAAATACCAGAGAGAAGTGACTGAAGGGAAGAGATGTGTATTTTGACTCCTATCGAAGGGTAACTGAATGGGTAACTGCATGGCTCCATCATGGTGGCAGGAACCTATGGGTATGGGACAGTTTCTTGCATCACAGTGAGTCAGAGGGAGGGACTAGAAACAGAACAGAACTAGAATACTCAAGGCTTGCCCCAAGAGGAGAAAGTCTACCACCTAGGCCCCTTATCCCAAATGTTCTACTATTTCTCAGAACTGTGCTTCCAAATGGGGGCCGAGTGATCAAACACATGAACCTCTCAGAAATATTTCTCATTTAGCCCATGACCTCACATAAGCACAGCTCTCAGATCATACAAGAACCACTGTGCACTCGATCCTACTGGCAACACACTACTAGACAGTTCACCCTTGTTCCCAGGGTAGACTCCAGAAGCTCATCCTACACAAGGATTTCTTTTCACTCTCCAACCAGGAGGGAATACCAGGCCCAAATAGGCACCTGGCTGCCCAGCTAATTCTCCTTTCTTTTCTGCATAGACAGAGAAGACTCCAGGACAAGGGCTCTGTGCTACAGGTAAAGGAAAAAGGGCAGTCTCACACGGAGCCTAAGATCCAGATTCCTGCTTAGAAGCTCTTTCAGGTCTCAGAAAGCTCACCTTTCCAAATGCATCCATCAGTAGGATTCTTCCTCTTTAGTAGATTGATGACCACATGTCCTGTATTCAGAAAAAACAAGAGGCAATCACACGATGAATCGGCTGTTGGACACCACATTATTCAATGTGAGTTTACCAAAATGTTAAAGAGCTTTTAAATGAAGCCTCATTTCTAGCACCAGGGAGACCAGAGTGTAAAAGGAATAAATCCAGGAGAATTAGTCCAGTCACTTTTTAAAGCAAAGACCCTGGAGCACACAAAGCATCACTTAAGAAGGCTTCTGCTTCCTTCCTTCCAAACACCAAGGATGTTTTCCTCACCTTAAAGGCCCCAACATTGTGCACCAAGAAATGTAATGTTTATGTCCAATCGAAATCAAATGCCTCAGTCTAGGTATTCCAGAAAGGCAGTCTATAAAATACATTCCAACAGCAGTTGTGACTAGACACTCACACAGCAACAAGTGTGTATTGTATTCCCACTCAGCAGCATCTATGACACAATCTGTCACACTTGTGAGCCAAATGGAAATCAAGATAGCTTTTTTACAAGTTTGTTCTAGGCTGGGGGTGCAGCTCAGTTGCTAGAGTGCTTGCCTAGAATGCATGGTTGTTTCCAGAACTCTCCCTGGAGAGACATATACAAACATCTATCCCCTCCTTGTATGATGGTAATTTCACCAAAGTCCAACTCAGAGAACAAATGTGTTTATTGAGTTTGCTTACAAAATGTAAGTGAAAGTTACTTGCAGATGTGTGAAAGAGGAAGGAGAATCAGAAGCTCGAGTATCCTTAGCTATATAGCAAGTCTGAGGTAATCCTAGGCTACCTTCCTTACAACAAATTGGTTTGTCCCATGAGCATTCTAACGAATCTCGCTTCTCTTACTAGCCTTCTTACGTGGAATATTCCAAAAGGCTGTGTTGTTCATAGAGAAATCTGTGCCTCTTTGAAGATAAATTATACCTGAGAACTTGACTTTGAATTTGCTCATGAGCCTGTCCCTAAGTTTACTGTAACTCATCACATGTCCACACAACATGATAAAATAAGCATTTCCTAAAGCATCCCCCCAACCCCCGGAATCCTCTCGACTAAAATCATTATAAAAAGCTCTGATGTGATTTGTATTTGAAATGCCCACTGGGGTTATTGTTGAAGTCTGGGTAGATAGCACTACATTTAGGAAGTTATGGAAGGTTTAGGAGGTAGAGCCTGGTGGGAAGAAATGGTTCATTGGGGGGAAATCCTTGGGGCTATCCTTGGCTAGCTCATGTCTCAGGATCTCTGATTCTTGACCACCTATCATCTTGCTCCCCTACCCACGAAGATATTTTGCCCAAGTACATCAGATCGTTCAACCTCAGGCTGAATGTGAACCAAGATGAACCTTTTCTCCTTTAAGTTACTTCTGTTATTATTTTGTCACCATTGCAAGAAAAACAACTAATGCAGTGTGAGTGAGTATGTGTGTGTGTGTGTGTGTGTGTGTGTGTGTGCTTGTGTGCATACATGTGGACATGTACATGTGAGCACACGTATAGGTGAATGCATGGGCATTGTGTGTGTGTACGCACACACTGTTAACTGAATCAAGGGCTTCACATGTGCTGAGCATGTTTTCTTCCCACTGAGCTATAACCTCAGACCCACAATGGAATAAACAAACCAGAGCAAAAAGGATGAGAAACAGCTGGCATGTTTTGGCGGCTGGTGTGACGAGAACTCCTGGAAAGAAGCTGTGTCCGCAGAGACGAGTTGGCTGGTTAGAACTACAGAACTGTGGAGAGGTTGGAATGTTGTGGGTCCGTTATCTAATTACCTTAGCTTGGGCTAATTCTAGTCCTCTAGAACAACCACAGCCATTCCTTGTCCACCTCTGTGTAAGAACTAACATCATGTGACTAATTAAAAAAAAAAGAACTGTTGGGATATATTAACTCAGCAGACCAGTAGCTTGCGCCAACCATAAGCTAAAAATGTCCAAAGACAGCATCTTGGGCCTATAAAAATGTCTCCCCATCTCACTATAACTGCCACTCAATGTACCCACCAATGTTCTTAAACCCGCCTTGATTCATGACTTTCTTTGTTCTGCAAAACTACAAAATTTCATGAATCTGCTTCCATGCTGGAACATGGAATTTGGGGTAACCTAATTCTGTGCGTCCCAGGCCAAGGTCACTCAAACTGGCTCCAGAATAAACTATCTCTTACTTTCTTGAAGATGAGAGCTATGGGTTTTACATGGATACTGGCAACTAATGAACCAAGGGGACTGAGGGAGGAAGCTGAGACCCAGTCGTATTCACACTGAGTAATTCCTGGAGAGGCGGGGGGGTCATCCCACCAGGGTTTCATGATAGTGGAAAGAAAATGGAGCTAAACCCAGAGGAACCACTACAAACGAAGCACATAGAACCAAGCTACCCCATATGCTTTGCAGTCAGCCAGGCACAGTTCCTCAAGAGAAGGTCAAGCAGCCAAACTCTGCAAAGGGCCATGCCGATGAGCTATGAGTAGAAATGGAAGCAGGAAATTCAATTAAAGCTTACATACTGCATATGGAAACCACAAGCTGCCCACCCACCCCCCACCCCTATCAGGCTCTCATGATGTGCTAGCAAAACCCAAAGCCAGACGGTGGGGAAATCCTTCACAGAGCAGCCTGACCAACTCAAGAGAACAGAGCTAGGAGTGACAATGTATTTGCTACGTATTTCTAACAAGAAATCTTAGACACAGAAACATCTTATAGCCATTTATAACCAAGACCTGTCAAAGAAAAGCAACTTCCTACTTTATCTACATCGCTTCCCATACTTTACATAAGATTACAAATCTCCAGAACTTTCTTCTGTCTCACTGCTAATGACTGTTCCTCAACATAGAGAAACTAAGTCACCCTAGAGCTAGGTTCAATCTGCAATTAGAACCACCTAGAGTTCTTTCTAAGCCACTAATCTCAGCCCCCTCCCCTGAGATTCTGACTTCATTAGGTGACGAATTGGCCAGACCTAAATGCTGCCTCCCCAGCCCTGCTGCTCCAGGTCATTTTAATGTGTAGCAAAAGTTAGAAAACCTTGCTTTTGGGTAAAACCTACGATTGACAGTCCCACTTTAACTCAGGTCTCCCAACCAGCCTTTTAGGAGAGAAGCCAAATAAGAATGAACAGGACAAAAGGGCCAGATTCCTAAAACACACTTTGAACATGAAAGACAGACCAAAACAATCAATATAAAAAAATGAAGAGTAGAAGGGGGAGAGAAATCTTTGGGTTAGAGTAAACACTATGAATGTCTCACTGTGTGCCAGCAAAGTGATCACTGTGTGGCTCCTTGAAGCAGGTCAGGGAGGACCCAAGAACCAGCATCTTCATTGATGCTATGGATCGAACCAAAACCCCAGCTGCAAAACTAAGCCACCTGCCACTGCCATTTCCTTCCTCCCTTCCTCTTCTGTTTCTTGACATTGCTGCATTTTTCCCTCCACTTTACCCCTTCCTGACCTTTCCCTGGTTTTCCCCTCAAGCATTACCTATCCTGCTGGACCAAAAGTGGCAACCTCTCTAACTCCTAGGGTCCCACGGAAGGGGCACATACCATTTACAGAGATAGAACCCTAAACCTTGCAAATCCAGTTTGGGTCCACACCTCCCCTTTTGAATAACTATGCAATGACGTCCATTAACGAAGGCTCCCACTTTCAATTTCCTCTGCAGTAATGATATTCTCAGTCTGTATCTGCAGCCTAGCACCCCTGGCTCCTGAGAGTAACTCTGGCTGATCCATCTCCTTTCTCATTGTCCTCCTTCAGGGCTTCTTGGCTGTCAGCTCCCTCCTGGGTACTCATCCTCTCCAGTAATTCCATCTCAGACGGATCCGTTTTGGAAGTCTTCTTTGTCTTCACCTCCACTGTATATTTAGACAAGGTCTCATATCCTCCAGGTTGGCCTCAAACTTATTATGACGTGGAAATTTACCTTGAATGTTTCCTTGGTGCTAAGATTACAGACATGTGCCACTAGGCCTCTTTATGTAATGCTAGGGATGGAACCCAGGGTCTCAGATATTCTATGCAAACATTTTATCAACTGAGTTACATCTTCAGACCCTCAATATCTATCTTTAAACAATTACTTTTTTTTCCCTTTCTAAACATAAAACCTGAGAAGCAAAACAAATGTCTCCACGAAGCGAGGTGGAAGTATATCTTTTTGACCTTGGGTTAAGCAAAGATTTCATGTTGGAGACACTGACGAGCAGGGAGACTTTGTGCTTTCTTCCATTTCAGCTTGGAAAGGCATTTGGAAAAAAAGGATCTC